>NC_135959.1:52432703-52732703 GCF_053455715.1 Rhinoraja longicauda | reverse complement strand
GAACTGTAGATTCTGGTTTAAACCGAAGATAGACACAAAATTCCGGAGTAACTCAGCGGGACAGGCAGCATCTCTGGAGAAAAGGAATGGGTGACGTTTCGGGTCGAGACCCTTCTTCAGACTCAATCTGAAGAAGGATCTAGACCTGAAACGTCACCCATTCCTTCTCTCCAGAGATGCTGCCTGACCTGCTGAGTTACTCCAGCATTTTGTGTCTTTTACATTTATGCCCAGATCATTCATGTGCATACAGACAACAGAGGTTCCAGCACAGATCCCTGCAAAGCTCCACTGGCCACAAACATCCAGCCTGAATATTGTCATTCCACCATAACCTTCTGTCTTCTATGAGCAAGGCTGTTCTGAATCCAAATGGCCAGGTCAACGTGATAATATACGTCCCTCTTAGTGGGTCTTTTAATATTTGTTTACCATATTTTACTGAAGATACAAAGTTAGATTTATTTTAACTGTAAACAATGGCCCATTAAGTGCACATAATAAATCAGTAGGAATTATCACAACACTTAAGGCAGGTTCTGAAGGCTGTTAATGAATGTATCAGTATGTGATTAAATGTAAGAGATGCCAGTGAAATGTGGCCTTGTTTTGGTGTGTCAGGAAACAGAGACAAGTAGTAAGACCAATAGTTGCAGTTTCCTATTGAAATTCTACATAATGGCAATAAACTAGAATCCAGCTTTAGCATGGGTCTGCCACCATGGCTTTGTTATGTGGAATGCCTGGGGCAGGAGCCCATTGTACAAGAAAATGTCATTCTTTTTATGAGGATGAAAACTCATGTCTGTTTCATTTATTCAAGTACAACTGTGTAAGCATATCTGAATTTTTAACTGTGCAAAGAAGATGCGGAATGTTAACTGCAGTATCCACCACCAGTATGCCTACAGGAAAGACATTCTAGCCTTAGAGGGAATACAGAGAAGGTTCACCAGATTGATCCCTGGGATGGCAGGACTTTCATATGAAGAAAGACTGGATAGACTAGGCTTATACTCGCTGGAATTTAGAAGACTGAGGGGGGATCTTATTGAAACATATAAAATTCTTAAGGAGTTGGAGAGGCTAGATGCGGGAAGATTGTTCCCGATGTTGGGGAAGTCCAGAACCAGGGGTCACAGCTTAAGGATAAGGGGGAAGTCTTTTAGGACCGAGATGAGAAAACATTTCTTCACACAGAGAGTGGTGAGTCTGTGGAATTCTCTGCCACAGAAGGTAGTTGAGGCCAGTTCATTGGCTATATTTAAGAGGGAGTTAGATGTGGCCCTTGTGGCTAAAGGGATCAGGGGGTATGGAGAGAAGGCAGGTACAGGCTACTGAGCTGGATGATCAGCCATGATCACATTGAATGGCGGTGCAGGCTCGAAGGGCCGAATGGCCTCCTCCTGCACCTATTTTCTATGTTTCTAATAAATGAGAAGTGATCTTGAGGTTTGACTCTGGGGTTCTTTTTTTGCCTATTTCTTTCAATTCTTTATGAAACATTACATAAGCAGAGAGATAACAGCAAGTTGACTTGAGCCACCCTGTCAGTGTAAGAGTAGAATTAACACTTACAATTGGAACAGCAAGATAATTGGGGGTTGTGTTCAATCTCTTGGGGGGAGTAGTGGTAGAGCTACTGCCTGACAGCGCCAGAGGCCCGGGTTTGATCCTGACTACAGGTGCTGTCTGTATGGAGTTTGTACATTCTCTCCATGACCTGCGTGGGTTTAATCCGAGATCTCTGGTTTCCTCCCGTACTTCAAAGACGCACAGGTTTGCAGGTTAATTAGGTTGGTATAAATGTAAATTGTTCCTAGTGTGTGTATGGTAGTGTTAATGTGCGGGGATCGCTGGTGGGTACGGACTCTGGGCTGAAGGGCCTGTCTCCATGTTGTATCTCTAAACTAAACTAAACTAAACTAAACTAAACTAAACTAAACTTAACTAAATTAAACTCTTCATTCTGTATGAACCGATAGGTCTTTCCCAGACAATTCTCCTAATAATTTCCACACAATTATGAAACACATTAAACAAAATCCCCATAAACTGTTCTCTCCCACCAACACCAAATTTCACCAAGAAATGAGGCAAAAAATACATTTTGGAAGACTAGGGAGGCATAATGGTGCAGCGGGTAGAGATGCTTCCTCACAGCATCAGAGACCTAAGTTTGGTCCTGACCTCAGGTGCTGTCTGCGTGGAGTTTTCATGTTCTCCCTGTGGCCGCATGGGTTTTCCCCGGGTGCTCCAGTTTTCTCCCACATCTCAAAGATGTGCAGGTTTGTACGCTAATTGGTCGATGGTTGGCTTGAATTTGGTGGGTGAGCTGAAGGGCCTTTTTCCATTTTGTATCTTTCAAAAGACTACCCCCTTTAATTTGGCAGAAAGAACTTATTCAGTACACGCATTCTCCCACGAAATACATTTGTAGCAGGTTTGAAATCATTCTCTAAAACCCTTGAGATACACATGGTGGAGTAACTCAACGGGTCAGGCAGCATCTCTGGAGAAAAAGGATGGGTGATGTTTTGGGTCGGAACCCTTCCTCAGACCCTTCCTCTGAAACCATAAATCTTCAAATTGATGAATTGAACGATACAGCTTGGAAGCAGGCCCTTTGGCTCACCCAGTCCACGCCGACCATCGATCACCCATTCACAATAGTTTTATGTTATCACACTTTTGCATCTACTCCCAAGACACTGGGGGTAATTTACAGAAGCCAATTAAACTACTAACCCCCATGTTTTTGTGATGTGCGAGGAAACTGGAGCACCCCAAAAAAACATGCAGTCGCTGGGAGAACTCCACACAGTCAGTACCTGAAGTCAGGATTGAACCCGGGTCTCTGGTGCAGTGAGGCAGCAACTCTACCAGCTGTGCCACTTCTTCTTCATCCTCTTGTGTATGGCGTGCACAGCCTAAAGTTGTAGGTCAAGGGTAGATATCCAGGCCAGGGCAGCATTAGTTGCTGGGTGGATGGCCTTGATGCCACCAGGGAAAAGCCTCAGTGAGCAGTCATTCATGATAGACAATAGACAATAGGTGCAGGAGTAGGCCATTCAGCCCTTCGAGCCAGCACCGCCATTCAATGCGATCATGGCTGATCACTCTCAATCAGTACCCCGTTCCTGCCTTCTCCCCATACCCCCTCACTCCGCTATCCTTAAGAGCTCTATCCAGCTCTCTCTTGAAAGCATCCAACGAACTGGCCTCCACTGCCTTCTGAGGCAGAGAATTCCACACCTTCACCACTCTCTGACTGAAAAAGTTCTTCCTCATCTCCGTTCTAAATGGCCTACCCCTTATTCTTAAACTGTGGCCCCTTGTTCTGGACTCCCCCAATATTGGGAACATGTTTCCTGCCTCTAATGTGTCCAATCCCCTAATTATCTTATACGTTTCAATAAGATCCCCCCTCATCCTTCTAAATTCCAGTGTACACAAGCCTAATTGCTCCAGCCTTTCAACATACGACAGTCCCGCCATTCCAGGAATCAACCTAGTGAACCTACGCTGCACGCCCTCAATAGCAAGAATATCCTTCCTCAAATTTGGAGACCAAAACTGCACACAGTACTCCAGGTGCGGTCTCACCAGGGCCCGGTACAACTGTAGAAGGACCTCTTTGCTCCTATACTCAACTCCTCTTGTTACGAAGGCCAACATTCCAACGGCTTTCTTCACTGCCTGCTGTACCTGCATGCTTCCTTTCAGTGACTGATGCACTAGGACACCCATATCTCGTTGAACATCCCCTCTTCCTAACTTGACACCATCCAGATAATAATCTGCCTTTCTATTCTTACTTCCAAAGTGAATAACCTCACACTTATCTACATTAAACTGCATCTGCCATGTATCCGCCCACTCACACAACCTGTCCAAGTCACCCTGCAGCCTTATTGCATCTTCCTCACAATTCACACTACCCCCCAGCTTAGTATCATCTGCAAATTTGCTAATGGTACTTTTAATCCCTTCATCTAAGTCATTAATGTATATCGTAAATAGCTGGGGTCCCAGCACCGAACCTTGCGGTACCCCACTGGTCACTGCCTCCCATTCCGAAAGGGACCCATTTATCCCCACTCTTTGCTTTCTGTCTGTCAACCAATTTTCTATCCATGTCAGTACCCTACCCCCAATACCATGTGCTCTAATTTTGCCCACTAATCTCCTATGTGGGACCTTGTCGAAGGCTTTCTGAAAGTCGAGGTACACCACATCCACTGACTCTCCCCTGTCAATTTTCCTAGTTACATCCTCAAAAAATTCCAGTAGATTTGTCAAGCATGATTTCCCCTTCATAAATCCATGCTGACTCGGAATGATCCTGTTACTGCTATCCAAATGCTCAGCAATTTCGTCTTTTATAATTGACTCCAGCATCTTCCCCACCACTGATGTCAGACTAACTGGTCTATAATTACCCGTTTTCTCTCTCCCTCCTTTCTTAAAAAGTGGGATAACATTTGCTATCCTCCAATCCACAGGAACTGATCCTGAATCTATAGAACATTGAAAAATGATCTCCAATGCTTCCACTATTTCTAGAGCCACCTCCTTAAGTACCCTGGGATGCAGACCATCAGGCCCTGGGGATTTATCAGCCTTCTGTCCCATCAGTCTACCCAAAACCATTTCCTGCCTAATGTGGATTTCCTTCAGTTCCTCCATCACCCTAGGTTCTCCGGCCCCTAGAACATTTGGGAGATTGTGTGTATCCTCCTCAGTAAACACAGATCCAAAGTAACGGTTTAACTCGTCTGCCATTTCTTTGTTCCCCATAATAAATTCCCCTGCTTCTGTCTTCAAGGGACCCACATTTGCCTTGACTATTTTTTTCCTCTTCACGTACCTAAGAAAACTTTTGCTATCCTCCTTTATATTATTGGCTAGTTTACCCTCGTACCTCATCTTTTCTCCCCGTATTGCCTTTTTAGTTAACTTTTGTTGCTCTTTAAAAGAGTCCCAATCCTCTGTCTTCCCACTGTTCTTTGCTATGTTATACTTCCTCTCCTTAATTTTTATGCTGTCCTTGACTTCCCTCGTCAGCCACAGGTGTCTTTTACTCCCCTTAGAGTCTTTCCGCCTCTTTGGGATGGGTTGGTCTGGTCTGGATATCCGCAGTCGCAAGCAGGGCTGTGTCACTGTGCCACCGCAAAACTCTGGATTTAGAAGTAAATATTCACATAATGTTAATCTGTTTAAAATACATGTCGCAATAGAGAATGTTAAAGAGACGTTTGACATTGGTTCAATTTTCTTGCACGCTGCAACTATGGTACATTTAAGCTTTTCATACTGTAGGCCTTTTCTTACATTACATTAATACATTACATCAAGGGAAGATTTCAAATAAAGTTAAAATAGCAAATGAAATTCAAAATATAATCCAAATATAGACACTAGAGGGAGCTGTTGCATGCCTTTCACAACAACAGGAGTGGAACAGATTTAGCTTTAGAATAGAAGAGATACAGCGTGGAAACAGGCCCTTCGGCCAATTGAGTGCATACCGACCAGCGATCCCTGTCAACTAACAATATCCTACACTCTAGGGATAATTTTACAATTTTTACTGAAACCAAATTAACCTACAAACTTGTGCATCTTTGGAGTGTGGGAGGAAACTGAAAGTGAAAACCCACGCGGTCAAGGGGAGAACGTACAAACTCCGTACGGACAGCACCCATAGTCAGGATCGAACCCAGGTCTCTGGCGCTGCAAGGCAGCAACTTTACCGCTGTCCAACTGTGTTGCTCCATTCTTCTTTATCACGATTAATAAACGATTAATAAACTCCAGGATTTTGTGTCTATCGTCATTGTAAACCAACATCTGCAGTTCCTTCCTACACATCTTTTGTGAAGTTCTTTAATTTTTATTCCTTTTAGTATCTGACTGTCTTTGAATCCAATTCTGCATCCTTGAAACTTCTCTATCTGAAACAATTACTGACTGAACCTGTAGTCTGCATGAACATGAAGGCATGAAGGCATTTTAATCTTCCCTCCTGGAAAAATGTCATTAAATGTACTCTTGGCTTTAAACTGCACATTAACATTTGCTTTAGGCTCACAGCATGAGCTACTTTTCTACTCAAGTAATGAAATAAATATGGGGACAGGAAATACATTTATTTCAGGTATGATAGTTCTATATTTGTGTGCGTTCCACAATTGATCCCAGCCATATATATTTATTAATTATTAAAGTTGCGCTCAAAAGATATAATATGAGTATACAGACCCAGGGGGACTATTAGAGATACAAATATAAAAATGTTGGAAGACAAGAAGGAACCAGAAAATATGGCTAGAAATTGGATTTCACTTATTTCTTGGTATCTTAAAACGGCTTTGCAGCGGTGTTAAAATTGGATCCCCCTCATTAAATTGTAAAATTGCTCTAAAATTCATATGACAGAGTTGGAGTGCTTTACCCCACCAAATAAGCACTAACAAAGGGGTTACATGTTTGCTGATGGCACAAGTTCACTCAGTTTAGCACAGGTGCCTTCACCTTTCTGTACCCATGTCATGTGGCATCAGTTCTTAAAGGCATACTCCCTTAGTTGCAAAGGGGAGAGGGAGATAGGAGAATGAGAAGGAGAAGGCTCATAGACTTTCAGAAGATTTTTAGTGAAATAAATGTCAGGAGCCGGAACTATCTCAATGCTTAAGAAACATTTCGACAGATACAGGAATAGGAGAGGTTTAGAGGGATACGGGCCAAAAGCAGGCAGGTGGGACTCGTGTAGATAGGGCATGTTGGTCATCATGGGCAAGTTGGGTCGATGGACCTGTTTCCACACTGTATGGCTCTATGAGAATGGTCCTGTCCCCATTGTGGGGCCAGAAGACCCAAAGATGGCTCTTTTCTTTTCTCAGACTCAACGCAAACTACTTCACAATATCGGTTAATACACACACGCACGCACATGCACACATCTGAATCTACAACCTATTTTTCTTTTCCAATCTCCAAACCACTAGGCTAACATACCCATGATTTCTGTTCTTCACAGTAATATTATTAATTTTGTATTAAGTATGATCTGGTGATAAGAACACTCCTACATTGTATAAAGGATACAGGGAAATACAGTCAAAGTACCTCACTTTCCTCTCTAGCAAAATCAAAATTCTGTAGTTGCAAAAAATGTAAGATAAAAGAGAAATAGCTGAAGATATGTCTGATTTTATGTTGTGTTTAAATTTATTATTTCCTGATCTGTTTTTCCTGGTGCCATTCTGTACATTAGCTTTGCCATGTTTGTTATTAAAGATATTGCAATGCGGCCCTTAATGTTTGTGCTTTGGTCAGAAAGATTGACCATTAAATGAATATTAAAATTACATTTGTAGATTTGCAGGAGTGTCCTGGTAATTGTCCTTTGTGGACCCAGGAAATGGGTTGGAACCTTGTTATGTCCTAATTTTATATTCTACCATGTCTTGGGGAAGTCAGGTGTCAATGTGGGCTATGTCCATCATCCATGATTTCCACAAAGAGCTCAGATCATATCAGAAACAGGGTTGGGAAAAAGCCCAGAACTTTACTTTTCAATTGGAATGCCTACAATATTGGGAGAAGAGGAATCAAAAGAAGGTGAATGTTCCCAGTCTTTTTCACAGGGTGTTGGAGTCTAAAACTAGAGGGCATTCATTTAAGGTGAGAAGGAAACGATTTCAAGTGAAGCCGATGGAAAACATATTCATATAGAGGGTGGTGAGTGCATGGAACGAGCTGCCAGTGGAATAGATAGAGATAGGTTCAATTACAAGGTTTTAAAGACATTAGGAGAGGCACATGGTTAGATACATTTTAGAAGGGTAGAGGTGAAACGCTGGCAAATGGGGTAGACAAAATAGACAACATTAGTGACGGCACAGCAGTAGAGTTGCTGCCTTACAGTCCCAGAGACCCAGGTTCGATCCAGACTACGGATGCTATCTGTACGGAGTTTGTACATTCTCCCTGTGACTGCGTGGGTTTTCTCCAAAGACGTACAGATTTGTAGGTTAATTGGCTTCGGTAAAATTGTACATTGTCCCTCGTGTGTAGGATAGTGTTAATGTACGAGGTGATCCCTGGTCAGCGTGGACTCAGTGGGTCAGATGGCCTGATCCACACTGTATCTCTAAAGTCAAGTCAAGTCAAGTTTATTTGTCACATACACATACACGATGTGCAGTGAAATGAAAGTGGCAATGCCTGCGGATTGTGCACAAAAAAGAATTACAGTTACAGCCTATAAATAAAGTTAATAAGTTACTATAGTGTAGACAAAAAATTAGTCTCTGGAGTTATAAAAGTTGACAGTCCTGATGGCCTGTGGGAAGAAACTCCGTCTCATCCTCTCCGTTTTCACAGCGTTTGCCTGACCGTAGCATCTGACGGAGGCGTTTGCCTGACCGTAGCATCTGGAACAGTCCGTTACTGGGGTGGCAGGGGTCCCTCATAATCTTGCTTGCTCTGGATCTGCACCTCCTGATGTATAGGTCCTGCAGGGGGACGAGTGTAGTTCCCATGGTGCGTTCTGCCAAACGCACTACTCTCTGCAGGGCCATCCTGTCCTGGGCACTGTTCCCAAACCAGACTGTAATGTTGCCGGACAGGATGCTCTCTACAGCCCCAGAGTAGAAGCAATGAAGGATCCTCAGAGACACTCTGAATTTCCTCAGCTGTCTAAGGTGGTAAAGGCGCTGCTTTTCCTTACCCACCAGTATAAACTTGGTCGCATGGACAAGTTGAACTGAACGACCTGTTTCCATACTCTTTTACTCCAAGGCAATTTATCAGTGTGCCTATCAGTTATCATAACTGCAATAATGCTGCTTGGACATTCTGTTTGTGATGAAAAGGAGGTACTGGTGATAGCCCTTGGAGTTGCAGATGAAACAGATAACCTTGATGGCTGTACCTGTTACCAGGCTCAAAACCTACTTCTTCCAGGCTCAAAACCTACTTCTACTCCCTAGCGTTTGAGGCTCATTGAGGAGGCGCTGTGAACTGTTTTGTATGTGCTGTTATGTTTGCTGTATGTTTCATTTTTTTCCTTAGTACCTAATCAGATGTACAGCACTTTGGTCAACGTGGGTTGTTTTTAAATGTGCTATACACATAAAATTGACTTGACTTGAATATCTTTATGCTGGCAAGCAGCAACTGACCCCTGCTATATTTCTGGGAGCATGAACCCCCAAGAGTTCCAGACCCTAAAAACATTATTCTCCAATGACACTTTTATTGTCTGGCAAAATCAACACCATGCAGAAATATTGCATCTCGTTGTGGCCAAATTGCGTGCATGGAACAAGCACTTTTAAACTCTTTTAAACTAGTTTATTTTCTCCCAGATAAACAAATTTGCTTACGGATTGAACATTCAGTTTAGCCTCTGCATTTCCGAAACAGGATGCGAAATCAGTCAAGCCAGTGAAAATTATTTACATACTGATAGCTGAAAGTAAAAGAGCAATACATTTATTTGCATCTCTAAACATTTGTATTCCTTATTGCTTAAGTTGCAACAAGGAAATAAATATGTACGGGGTTGATGAGAGTTAGACGAAATAGGAAAGAAGTTCTTGTTATAGAAAGTGAATTAAAATATTTAATCTGCAAACTACAGACATTATTATTAACCTCTACCTCCTTGTAAGATTTTTTTTGCTTTTATATGCGGTAATTTCTCATTACAATCTTCAGCATGGCTAAAACAAGATAAAAGTGCAGCAGCATTTGAGTCATGTAGTACCTGAGGCTTGAAAGATATCTGAACGTCAGTCTAACAAAATGTTTTTGCTTAACAGTATCCCTCACATAAATTGCTGCTGGAATTTGCAGCCATAAAACTCCTGTGTTTGAACATTTATCTTCATAAGCAAACAGATGAAAGAAGCATTAATACAACAAAGAACTGACTTTCAAAAATCTCCTGCTTACTCATCAAACGGTCTGTGTTGAATATTTCCTGAAAACGCACAACATAATTTTTTTAAAAGGCACATTATTTTCGTCAAGACAAAAGCAACACAAGAGTAATTATCAGATGACAATCCTCAGTGTACATGATTTTTAATGTAATTTTTCACTAAAAAATGTAGAATGAGTTGCACTTTCTAGATATAAAATCCAGCTGAGTGTGTAATAATAGACTGAGAGAATATTTTGCCAGCGACCTTGAAGCCAGCCAGTAAATTCTTCCTGGAAATCGAAAACGTCTTGCAAAGTAAAAAACTAATATGAGGTTCATTCTTTAAACAATAGACCAGCAGTGCAAGATAAAGTCGATAAATTTGGAATGTTGGAGGTTGAGAGAAGACTATATATAAGTATATAAAATGATGAGAGGCATAGATGGTGTAGACAGTCAGAACCTTTTTCCCAGGGTGGAGATGTCCAACACTAGAGGGTATAGCTATAAGGTAAGAGGGGGAAAGTTTAACAGTGATGTGTGGGGTACGGATTTTTACACCGAGTGTGGTGGGGACCTTGAACGCACTGCCAGGGATGGGGGTGGAGGCAGATATGATCGTGGCATTTAAGGGTTTTTTGGATAGGCTCATGGAAGTGCAGGGAATAGAGAGATATGGATCAAGTACAGGCAGATGAGATCAGTTTAACTTGGCATCATGTTCGTAACAAACATTGTTTAGTTTAATTTAATTTATTTTCACGTGTACCGAGGTACAGTGAAAATCTTTTGTTGTGTGCTAACCAGTCAGCAGAAAGACAATACATGATGACAATCAAGCCATTCACAGTGTACATGCTAAAGGGAATAACGTGAACAACGTTTAGTGCACGATAAAGTCCAATCAAAGATAGTCCGAAGGTGTCCAGTGAGGTAGATAGTAGCTCAGGACCGCTCTCTAGTTGTGGTAGGATGGTTCAGTTGCCTGATAACAGCAGGGAAGACATTTTCCCTGAATCTGGAGGTGTGCGTTTTCACACTTCCATATCTTTTGCCAGATGGGAGAGGGGAGAAGAGGGATTGTCCGGGGTGAGACTCATCCTTGATTATGCTGCTGGCCTTGCCGAGGCGGGGTGTGAGCCAAAGGACCCATTCCTGTGCTGTACAGTTCTATATCTATGTCTCTATAAATGAAACATATGGAATTATGCCAATGTTATTTTTCCACTTCTTACCAGGTAGTGTCAATGACATATTTTAAAGCTACTTCTTGGTGTCCTCACTATACATTGGATGGCAGAAGGGTGCAACGAGGAAGAGGGAGCAGTATAATCAGTCCATCATTATCATGGCAGATTGGGTTTGCAGGGTTTAGTTTGGTTTAGTTTAGTTTAGAGATACAGCGCGGAAACGAGCCCTTCGGAAACGTTGCCACCAAGTCCGCACCGACCAGCGATCCTCACACATTAACACAAGCCTTACCACACTAGGGACAATTTACCAAGTATATAAACCCAAGCCAATTAACCTACAAACCTGTACGTCTTTGGAGTATGGGAGGAAACCGAAGGTCTCGGAGTAAACCCATGCATTAACGGGAAGAACGTATAAACATAAAAACATAGAAACATAGAAAATTGGTGCAGGAGGAGGCCATTTGGCCCTTCCAGCCAGCACCGCCATTCATCGAGATCAAGGCTGATCATCTACAATCAGTAACCTGTGCCTGCCTTCTCCCCATATCCCTTGATTCCACTGGCCCCTAGAGCTCTATCTATCTCTCTTTTAAATTCATCCAGTGAATTGGCCTCCACTGCCTTCTGTAGCAGAGAATTCCACAAATTCACAACTCTCTGGGTGAAAAAGATTCTTCTCACCTCAGTTTTAAATGGCCTCCCCTTTATTCTTAGACTGTGGCCCCTGGTTCTGGACTTCCCCCAACATTGGGAACATTTTTCCTGCACCTCATTTGTCCAGTCCTTCTATAATTTTATACGTCTCTATAAGATTCCCTTTCATCCTTCTAAACTCCAGTGAATACGAACCCAGTCTTTCAAATTTTCCTCATATGATAGTCCCTCCATCCCAGGGATTAATCTCGTGAACCCACACTGCACTGCCTCAAAAGCAACGATGTCCTTCCTCAAATTAGGAGACCAAAACTGCACACAATACTCCAGATGTGATCTCACCAAGGCCCTATACAACTGCAGAAGGACCTCTTTGCTCCTATACTCAAATCCTCTCGTTATGAAGGCCAACATGCCATTGGTTTTCTTCACTGTCTGCTGTACCTGCATGCTTACTTTCAGTGACTGATGCACTAGGACACCCAGGTCTCGTTGCACTCCCCCTTTACCTAATCTGACACCATTGAGATCATAATCTGCCTCCTTGTATTTGCCGCAAAAGTGGATAACCTCACATTTATCTACATTATACTGCATCTGCCATGCGTCTTCCCATTCAATCAACCTGTCCACGTCAACCTGCAACTTCCTAACATCCTTTTCGCAGTTCACACTGCCACCCAGCTTTGTGTCATCTGCAAACTTGCTAGTGTTACTTCTAATTCCATCATCCAAATCATTAATATATATTGTAAATAGTTGCGGCCCCAGCACCGAGCCTTGCGGCACTCCACTCATCACTGCCTGCCATTCTAAAAAGGACCCGTTTATTCCTACTTGGTTCAATAGACAATAGACAATAGACAATAGGTGCAGGAGTAGGCCATTCAGCCCTTCGAGCCAGCACCGCCATTCAATGCGATCATGGCTGATCACTCTCAATCAGTACCCCGTTCCTGCCTTCTCCCCATACCCCCTCACTCCGCTATCCTTAAGAGCTCTATCCAGCTCTCTCTTGAAAGCATCCAACGAACTGGCCTCCACTGCCTTCTGAGGCAGAGAATTCCACACCTTCACCACCCTCTGACTGAAAAAGTTCTTCCTCATCTCTGTTCTAAATGGCCTACCCCTTATTCTTAAACTGTGGCCCCTTGTTCTGGACTCCCCCAACATTGGGAACATGTTATCTGCCTCTAATGTGTCCAATCCCCTAATTATCTTATATGTTTCAATAAGATCCCCCCTCATCCTTCTAAATTCCAGTTCATGGTTCTTGGTTCTTGGTTCTTTGCTTTGCTTCTCTTCTCTTCTCTTTGCTTCTTGTCTGACAGCCAAGTCTCTATCCATGTCAATACCCTATCCTTATCTATACCCTAATGTCAAACTCTGTACAGACAGCACCTGTAGTCAGGATCGAATCCGGGTCTCTGGTACTGCAAGCGCTGTAAGGCAGTAACTCTGCCGCTGCGCCTCTGTGCCACCCATTTAATTAACAAGGACAATGTGGATGGCAATTGTGTCCAATCTTGCAGTGAGCAGGAAGAGAGTGGCAGACCCCTAACTGAACATTTTGATGAAAGAAACATGACTTGTACGACCACAGTCAGAAATAAGCAGTGTGTCCAATGGATTTGTGGTGAGGTTGTTACTCAGTCCTTCATGCTGATGCTAACAATTTAGTAGTATAATCCAAATGTAATTAATTGTCATGTCTTCTCCCAAATCCCGTTCTCCTTGCTCCAATCTCAGCTTTATACCAACTTCGCCCAACATTCATTGGACTTTAGACTTTATACTTTAGAGATACACTGTGAAAACAGACCCTTCAGTCCTCACCAACCAGTCATCAACCCACACACTAGCACTATCTAACATGGTGTGTTTACAAATTGTCAATTGTAAGCACACTATTTTTAAATTCCAGAAGCCAATTAACCTACAAACCTGCATACCTTTGGAGTGTGGGTGGAAACTGGAGTACCCGGAGAAAACCCACATGGTCACAAGGAGAATGTACATACTCCACACAGACAGCACCCATAGTCAGGATCGAACCTGGGTCTCTGGCACTGTAAGGCTGCAACTCTACCATTGCACTACTATGCTGCCCTAAGTTACTGCCCTAGGTAACTTCCTTATACGTGACTGCAATACTCCTCTATGCAGGTTGCCAAAAATCCAAGGACTTCATTCGATTAGTCGGAGAAATTTAGTGAGTGTGAAATTAAGGAACTATGAAGCAGTATTGTAGCGGATCAGGCCACTCCTTGGGTCAGCCCCCTCGTTACGTGACGGACAGACGTAAGGAGTTAAAAGCCAGCCCATGGGGAGGCGTGGCTCATCCCTAGGTGGACTACGCTGTGGGCAGGAGCTCACAGCCTAATAAAGAACCTTACTTAAAACTGCCTGGCGTCTTGCCTTTTCTCTGGCCTCCGCCAGGCCACTACATTGGTGACCCCGACATACATCACGCGTAGTGATGTCGCGCAATAATGCGCAACCCGGTCCTGCCGACCTCGATGCCGTCTCCCTCAAACTCCCGACCCTGTGGACCGAAGAGCCTGAGGTCTGGTTCCAGCAGGCAGAGGCACAGTTTGCTGTGCGAGGGGTAACCGTTGACTTAACGAAGTATTTTTATGTCGTCGGCGCCCTGGACCAGGAGACAGCAAGGCGAATAAAGCCCTACCTAAACGACCCCCCCGCGGATGACAAATATGCGGGCCTTAAAGCACTCCTTATCAGGAGGTTCGGCCTCAGCGACGCCGAGAGGGCAACTCGAGTTAGGAACCAGGGGGGGCTCGGGGACCGACGGCCGTCGGCCCTTCTGGAGGACATGCTCGCCCTTATGGACAACCACCCACCCTGTTTTCTATTTAAGCAGGCCTACCTTCGGCAGCTCCCAGTCGACCTCCATTCTCAGCTCGCTGGGGACCCCTTCACCGACACGCAGGGGCTGGGCGAGCGCGCTGACCAAATATGGATGTCCCGTTGGGAGGACCTGGATGCCCTAGCCGTCTTTTCCGTGGCATCGGAAGGCCAACAGCAAGCTGGGGCCGCCGTCGACCCCGTTTCAGGGCGACCCCCGCGGCGAAATCCGGCCGCCATTGGGCACCCCGGTGCCGGCACGCCCTTCTCGCACGGCCCGCCGACAGTTCAGCCAGACGCCACCAGAGGTCGCTGGTGGTCGGCCCAAGCAGCACCACCTCAATTCGGTTCGTGGAGGGAAAAAACAACAGGGTGGCCGACGCCCTGTCTAGACCCGCGATCCACGCCGTCCTACAAATGGCCGGGGGGATCGACTATTCCGCCCTAGCAGCCGCACAGCTGGGGGACGAGGAGATGGCCACCTATCGTACAGCCGTGTCCGGCCTGCAGCTGGAGGACATTGTCTGTGGCCCCGGGGATACAACACTGTTGTGCGACACCTCCACTGGCCTGCCGCGGCCCATCGTCCCTGTCGTCTGGCGTCGCAGGGTATTCGAGGTGCTCCACGGGCTGTCTCACCCCTCCATTCGGGCGACGGTGGCCCTCGTAGCCTCCCGTTTCATGTGGCACGGGCTGCGTAAGCAGGTCGCACACTGGGCACGCACCTGCATCCCGTGCCAAACTGCAAAAATCCAGTGACACGTGCGTGCGCCTCTGCAGGAGTTTCGTGTCCCTCGGCAGCGCTTCGACCACATTCATGTGGACATCGTGGGGCCGCTGCCGCTGTCCCGGGGCATGACCCACCTCTTCACTGTGGTCGATCGCTTCACGCAGTGGCCGGAGGCCATTCCGCTGGCGGACACCTCGACGGCCACCTGCGCGCGGGCCTTGGCGGCGCACTGGATCGCCCGGTTCGGGGTGCCACTGGACATTACATCCGACCGGGGGCCACAGTGGTCGGCCATGGCAAGACTCTTGGGTGTCCGCCTACACCACACTACGGCGTACCATCCACAGTCGAACGGGTTGGTGGAACGCTTTCACCGCCAGCTGAAGGCTGCCCTGAAGGCTCGGCTCACGGGCCCAGACTGGGTGGACGCCCTGCCGTGGGTTTTGCTGGGGATCCGCACCGCACCCAAGGAGGACTTGGCCTCCTCCTCCGCCGAGTTGGTGTACGGGGCCCCCTTGATGGTTCCCGGGGAGTTCATCCCACCGGCGCAGGGTCGAGTGGAGCAGCCTTCTGACGCCCTGCAACGTCTTCGGCAGACGGTGGGCAGGCTGGCACCTGTGCCCACGTCACGTCATGGGACCTTCCAGCCACACGTCCCTGCCGCTCTGGAGGACTGCCAGTTTGTGTTCCTGCGCAGGGACGCACACCGATTACCTCTCCAGCCGCCGTACGAGGGCCCCTTCCGGGTCCTGCAACACGGCTCGGCCACATTCGTTCTGGACATGGGGGGTCGCAGAGAGACTGTTTCGGTCGCACGGCTGAAGCCGGCACACGTGGACATTGATCGGCTGGTGCCGGTTGCGCAGCCCCGCCCGCGCGGTCGCCCCCCGTCCACGTTACCCCCGCCAGTGTCTGCTACGACCCCTCCACCTGTCGGTCAGTCGCTGGTCCCTGCGCCGGTCATGGTGCGCACCCGGGCTGGTCGCCTCGTGGGCCCTCCTGTCCGTTTTGTACCTCCGGTTCTTGGGGGGGGGGGTCCTGTGGCGGATCAGGCCACTCCTTGGGTCAGCCCCCTCGTTACGTGACGGACAGGCGTAAGGGGTTAAAAGCCAGCCCATGGGGAGGAGTGGCTCATCCCTAGGTGGACTACGCTGTGGGCAGGAGCTCACAGCCTAATAAAGAACCTTACTGAAAACTGCCTGGTGTCTTGCCTTTTCTCTGGCCTCCGCCAGGCCACTACAGTATAATACAAACATTAAAGCCAGCAAATGCTGGGAACAATCAAAGGCCAAGCAGCATCAGTGGAAAGGGAAATTGAATTGATGATTCAGTTCATTGGACCCTTTGTTAGAATGGATAGATGAAGTGCAGCCCATTGAATCTCACAATCTGAGATCTGATTTACCAAGCGGTTTCATCATTTACAACTATAACACGTGGCTGATTTACAACTTTCATTCAATCTGCTCTTCTAACTATGACAACAATTATTTTTAGAAAAACATTTTCAAAGCTGCACGTTGAATGTTGAATGTGTTTATTTCACCATTATTCTTTTTTTTCAAGGATCCATTGAACGGCAACAGGATCTTTAGTTTTTTAGTTTTAGAGATACAGCGCAGAAACAGGCCCTTCGGCCTAAGTCCACACCGACCAGCGATCACCGTACACTTACACTGTCCTACACACACTAAGGACAGTTCACATTTATACCAAGCCAATTAACCTACAAACCGGTATGTCTGGAATGTGGGAGGAAACCAAAGATCTTGGAGAAAACCTATGCAAGTCACAGGGTGAACGTACTGTACAAACTCTGAACAGACAAGCACTCTTAGATAGAATCAAACCTGGGTCCCTGTTGCTGTAAGGCAGGAACTCCACTGCTACGCCGCCATGCCTGATCTGATCTATCAGAATTCTAATTATCCAATTAGCCTTTGATTTCCTGTTTTTATTTATTTATTGATGTTTAATTTTGTGGGGTGGGGGGGGGGTGTTAGGGTTTGAAGATGTCACTGCTAAAGACAGCGTTGAGAAGGTGGTAATAACCTTCCTTCTTGAACTGCTGCAGCCCTTCTGGTGAAGGAATGCTGTTGGGTATGAGTTCCAGGATTTGGACCCTGTGATGCTGAAGGACTGGTGATATATTTCTGAGGTGAAGGTGTTCTCTGCACTTGCTTCTCAATGGTGGTGCAGGTTTTAAAGTGCCATCAGAGTTGCCATGGTAGGTAAATGGAGTGAATTCCGTGGGTGGCTACAGTGTATTTTGCTGGTGGAGGGAGACATTGTTTTTGATCTTGGATGTACTGACACCAAATGGGCTGTTCTAGACTGAATGGAGTTGAGTTTACTTGAGTTTTTTTGATACCTTACTCATCTAGGCAAGTTGGTCGTGTTCTATGGAGTTGCTGGCTTGCACCTTATAGATAGCGGGAAGGCTTTGAATTTGGGAGGCAAGGACCCCGGGTAGGGTAAATAGTCTTTGAATTCAGTATTGACATAAAACAATGTGGTGCAATGTTACATCATTCAACTTTCCCCTGCAACCACGGGAGATGCAACACCTGTCCTTACACCTCCTCCCTCGATTCCATCCAGGGACCCCAACAGTCATTCCAGCTGCAACAAAGGTTCACATGCACCCCCTCTAACTCGTCTCCAGCATCCGGTGTTCCCGATGTGGGCTCCTGTACATCGGCAAAACCAAGCTTAGACTCGCCAACCATTTCGCTGAACACTTATGCTCAGTTCGTAAAGGGCTATTGGACCTTCTGGGTTGCTAATTATTTTAATTCCACTTTCCATTCCCATACTGCCCACCCGGTCCATGGCGACCAACGATCCCTGCACATTAACACTATCATATTATATATATTAACATACTAGGGACAATTTTTTTAATACACATACAAGCCAATTAACTTACATACCTGTGCGTCTTTGGAGTATGGGAGGAAACTGAAGATCTCAGAGAAAACCCAGGTGGTCACGGGGAGAACGTACAAACTCCGTACAGACAGCCCCCATAGTCAGAATCGAAACCGAGTCTCTGGTGTTGCAATCACTGGAAGGCAGCAACTCTACCGCTGCACCAAAGGTCGGCACGTAGCTCTAAGGTCATAAGGGATAGGAATAGAATTAGGCCATTCGGCCCATCAAGTCTACGTCATTCATTCATGGCTGATCAATCTCTCCATCCTAACCCCATTCTCCTGCCTTCTTGCCATTACCTCTGACACCTGTACCCATTTCGCTTGGGTAGCTTCCAACCCAGTGAGATGAATATTGAATTCTCTAATTTTGGGTAACTTCTACATGTACTTCACAACCCCTACCTCGCCTTTCTTCCCTTGTCCCCCCCCCCCCCCTCCTGCCCCCCCACCCCCGCACTGAATGTTGGTTAACCAGTTCCACAGGTCACAACAATGTATCCCTCTTGAGATCTGAAGAAGGGTCTCGATCTGAAACGTCACCCATTCCTTCTCTCCAGAGATGCTGCCTGTCCCGCTGAGTTACTCCAGCATTTTGTGTCTACCTCTTGCGATCACACCGTCCCTAGCCAACACAGGGAACCACGCTGCCATCTGTTGATGGCCCTGATTTGTCCTGGTCTTTTCTTGTTTCCAGTTTCTTATTCCACCCCCCACCCCTCCCCGCTACAATCAGTCTGAAGAAAGGTCCTGACCCAAAACGCCACCTATCCAATTTCTCCAGAGATGCTGCCGGACCTGCTGAGCTATGGCACCATTATGCATAATTCTTCGAAAGGCTTGTCTGAAGAATATTAATTCAAAGTTAGGATTTTTCAAGTTTAATGAACACTTTGCCTCGGAAATTAAGGGGAAAGGCTAATCACCAAATGTGAAATGAAGTTTAGAAATCACTTATGTACTACCTTACTTTAACTTTAAAGTGATACAAACACAAAATGATTTATTTATATTTATACACAGTGCTGATCCTGCACCACCTAACTCTTATAAATTGTTAAAGATCCATTAACTTTGTTTTTGCTGTTTTGTGCTAAAACTCCAGAGATAAGAATTTGATTAAATGTGTTAAGCGTTTAAAGTTTTTTAACCATGTTAAGCATTTTTAATTTTTAAACAGCCACGTATTTTTTCTCAACACTTGCTAAAACCCTCTCTCAGTGCTCTCCCTCTAGGACCATATTTTAATCTGGACTTGCTACCACAGCCATATGTGTTTCCTCAACACCTACCAGTCCATCCTAGATAACCTAGCATCTGCAGTTCCTTGTTATTACATTACATTCAGGCAGCATGATGGTACAGCGGTAGACTTGCTGCCTTATAGCGTCAGAGACCCAGGTTCAATCCTGAATACGGCTGCTGTCTCTACGGAGTTTGTACGTTCTCCACGTGACCAAGTAGGTTTTCCCCGGGTGCTCCTGTTTCCTCCCACACTCTAAAGATGTACAGGTTTGTAGGTTAATTGGCTTAGGTAAAAATTGTAAATTGTCCCTATTGTGTAGGATAGTGCTAGTGTATGGAGATTGCTGGTCGGCACAGACTTGGTGGGTCGAAGGGCCTGTTTCTACGCTGTATCTGTAAAGTAAATTAATTAAGCATTTTTAAGTTGGCATCACAATCTGGGTTATTAAATCTGGCCTTCATAGTGTTTAAATCTAAGCAACATTATATACATCACAAGCTTTAACAGCTGTAGATTCACTTCAGGATTTTGGTCATTGTTGCAAATACTCTTATTCAACTTTGTGTTTGTGCATTCATTTGAACTACTTAGGCCATTTCTTCCTTGGAGGTCATAGGAACAGCACCTCATCTTTTGCTTTGGCAGCTTACAACCCAGCGGAATGAATATTGATTTCTCTAACTTCAAGTAATCCTTGCTTTCCCTCTCTCTCTGTCCTTCTCCACCATAGTTCTCCGACTAGTTTCACTGTCCTTCTGATTAATTTTACTGTTTGTATGCCGCCTTCTCACCTTCCCCTCGGCTAACAATTCTACATTTCCTTTGTCATAGTCTGCTTTGATTTGTCGTTTTCACACCTAGCCTTCCATATCTCTAGACTCCCTCTCCCCTGACTCTCAGTCTGAAGAAGGGCCTCGACCCGAAACGTCACCCATTCGTTCTCTCCAGAGATGCTGCCTGTCCCGCAGAGTTACTCCAGCATTTTGTGTCTAACTTTTGTTATTTCTTCTTTGTATAAGGCTGTTACTAAAGATAAACCAAAATATATTGAAAAAATGATCTCAACCCATCTCGTGTCCAGCCACTACACGTGGACAACTTGAGGTGCTCACACTGTTAGATCTTATGAATTCTAAATGAAAAAAAGTCTGGGTTTGCCACTTCCCCACATTAAGCGAGATGGAAACAGAAAATAATCTTGTAATTTTTATGTAGAGACATCAAAATGTGCTGTGGAACAAACCTGTCATTTTTATCCCTCATCGTCATTCATCCATTGTGTATTTTTAAACAAACACTGTCACCTTCTGCTCAACCTTATAGCTTGCATATTATGATATACTAGATCTCAGTAAAGCTGTCAAATTACAACAGGATAAATCTGATGGAACACAATAGCATGCAGCCTAGGAAGGATTAGGAATAGAATGATCGGTACTTGGGAGGAAGTTATTATAAGACACTGGTACATAAGCAGTTCAAATTACACCAAAAATCACATGTGTAAAACCATGCCTTTTTGTACGTCATTTTGCAATGTATGCATCATATGGCATCATTTTATTCCGTGTGTAAAAATGCTGGAGTTTTAAAGTAATTTTACTATCCTTTGGTTTCAAGCATTTTGATGCAATACTGGCAACTGTACCCTGTACAACTATGAACCATGCCTGCCTTGTGAAACATAATGCTGTTATCTGTTGGGAATATAATAAAAATTGTAGGAGCAGTATACTTGTCCCCTAAAGCTTGTCGAGTCAGTCAACATGATCATGGCTGATCTGCCCAGCCTCAACCTCTCGACTGTACCAATTCTCCACTGCCCTCAGTTCTCTGATCTTTCAAAAATGTATCTGCTTCCTCTTTACATCTCCCGGTGAACTAGCTTTCACAACCCAAAGGTTACCGCTCACTCCGAAAAAATAAATTGTACATCCCATTAAGACAATTATATAGGTGTGCAAGTACTATCATATCATATCATATATATACAGCCGGAAACAGGCCTTTTCGGCCCACCAAGTCCGCGCCGCCCAGCGATCCCCGTACATTAACACTATCCTACACCCACTAGGGACAATTTTTACATTTGCCCAGCCAATTAACCTACATACCTGTACGTCTTTGGAGTGTGGGAGGAAACCGAAGATCTCGGAGAAAACCCACGCAGGTCACGGGGAGAACGTACAAACTCCTTACAGTGCAGCACCCGTAGTCAGGATCGAACCTGAGTCTCCGGCGCTGCATTTGCTGTAAAGCAGCAACTCTACCGCTGCGCCACCATGCCGCTTCTGTAGCATCTACTTTAACGGAAATGTGCGGGTCAAGTTTTTTTACACAGAGGGTGGTGGGTGCTTGGAATGTACTGTCAGGGGCAGTGGTAGAGGCAGATACAATAGTAGTGCGTAAGAGGCTTTTAGATGGGCACATGGGGCACATGGATATGTTGGGGACAGGGAGATATGGATCATGGAGTTTAGAAGGATGAGGGGGGGATCCCATTGAAACTCACCGAAAAGTAAAAGGCCTGGATAGTGTGATTGTGGAGAGGATGTTTCCACTAGTGGGAGAGTCTAGGACCAGAAGCCATAGCCTCAGAGTAAGAGAACGTACCTTTAAAAAGGAGATAGGGAGGAATTTCTTTAGTCAGAGGGCGGTGAATCTGTGGAATTCATTGCCACAGACGGCCGTGGAGGCCAAGTCCATGGTTATTTTTAAGGTGGAGATTGACAGATTCTTGATTAGTACAGGTGTCAGGGGTTATGGGGAGAAGGCAGGAGAATGGGACTGAGATGGAAGGAGAGATCAGCCATGATTAAATGGCGGAGTAGACTTGATGGAGTGAATTGCCTAATTCTGCACCTATAACTTTTGAACTTATATGGAGGCACATGAATTTAGTTTATCTTGGTAACATGTTTGGTACAGACATTGTGGTCCAAAGGGCCTTGTCATTCTGCTGTACCTTCTATGTTCTATCTGCCGAATAGATGATTACAGCTGAATTCGCAACTGAATGAAAACTGAGTTTCATGCAAATTTCTCATTGTGAGCTCTATTTGCAAACCAACTTAGATGACTCCCTGAAATTTTTCCGAGGCAGAAACTGTCCATTTCTCTTCTTCTCACAAAGCTTGCAATAACAGAAGCTGTTTACGTTTACACAGGATTTCCCTCAAGCAGTAACATCGCTCTTCACAAGAGAAAACTTGAATGTCATGTTTAAGAGAAAACAATTTGGCTGTCATCTGCTAATGTAAATGGCAAAATGCAAAATGCAAACAGACCAGCTTTAAAGGGTTCTATTTTTTGATGGATATTTTAGAGTTAGAGGCAATCGGAAATGGCTCAATATTTGGCTTTCAGTGGTTCATTGGTGCTTCATTGTCACATGTGCACTGAACAGTGAAATTATTTTTGCATAGATCACACATGCACGAGTCACCATATTTTGGCACCATTTACAAAAAGTCCAGAGTCCACATGTACTGGAGCAGCTCCAGATCCAGGTAAGCCCCAGGCTGCAGCTGAGCCCCTTCCATCGTCCTCGACCTTATCGGCCCATGAACCGACGTCCCTCTCCTCACCCGACCACCTCTGCCTAAGTAGTCCAAATGACTGCACAAATCATCGCTGATCTATTTTTCCCTCTCAACCCCATTCTCGTGCCTTTTCCCCATTAACTTTGGAGATTTACTTATGAATCCCCCTGGCACATTTGATGCAATTTCTGAAGAACAAATCACTTCAACTTCAGTAATCGTCAGTGCCCAGCTTCATTAGTCATTATCATCCCAGCACAGTTTCATGTGGAAATTCTCAGGATAACTATGTTTCAATTGCACCATACTGTCTGGGGTTCCACTCATGTAAGCCCCAGTATCTACCATCTCTAATCTGGAATACTTCCACATTCTCACACCCATGGCTATAGTGCCCACTACAAGATGGCTATCTCTGGTCAGCCATTGCCTCTCTAGCCCTAAAATAGCCCTCGATCATCAGCCCTCTCTCATTCTCTTTACTGTCAGCCCTCTCTCATCTGAACCCTGGTGGAATCTGGCTCAGTACAGGTTTTAACTTCCTTTGCTTGTTCATCGGTAGCCAAGGTCTTGAGGCACTCAACAACCCTAGAACACAATTTTAAAGAATCAAAGAAGATTAATTTAGTTTAGTTTAGTTTAGTTTAGAGATCCAAAACAGAAACAGGTCCTTCAGCCCACCGAGCCCTTGCTGACCCTGGACCACCCCATACACTAGTTCTATCTTACACTCGAGGGAAAAAACTTTACTGAAGCCAATTAACCTACAAACCTGTA
The DNA here is from genome assembly GCF_053455715.1 of Rhinoraja longicauda. Classification (NCBI taxonomy): domain Eukaryota; kingdom Metazoa; phylum Chordata; class Chondrichthyes; order Rajiformes; family Arhynchobatidae; genus Rhinoraja; species Rhinoraja longicauda. The sequence continues at coordinate 52,708,823 of NC_135959.1, read as the reverse complement.
CAGGGAGGAGTGTGGGAGGAAACCGGGAACACCCAGGGAATACCCGTGCAGCCACGCGGAGAAGTACCAGCTCTGTACAGACAGCACCCATAGTCAGGATTGTACCAGGGTCTCTGGCGCCGTGAGGCAGCAACTCTACTGCTGGGCCAATGTGCCACCCCATCGTAGGAAGGCCCAGAAGAATGTCAGAAGTTCAATAAAAAAGCTCTTCCCAATCTTCTGAAGGCAATTACACACGAACCATTATATAGTGTATTTTCTATTACACCTTATCCCAAAAAATGAATGCATTAACAAAAATGCCATTGCAAAACATAGAAACAAAGAAACATAGAAAACAAGTGCAGGAGTAGGCCATTCTACCCTTCGAGCCAGCACCGCCATTCAATATGATCATGGCTGATCATCCAAAATCAGTTCCGGCTTTTTCCCCATATTCCTTGATTCCCTTAGCCTTAAGAGCTAAATCTAACTCTCTCTTGAAAACATCCAGTGAATTGGCCTCTACTGCCTTCTGTGGCAGAGAATCCCACAGATTCACAACTCTCTGGGTGAAAAAGTTTTTCCTCACCTCAGTCCTAAATGGCCTACCCCTTATTCTTAAACTGTGACCCCTGGTTCTGGACTCTCCTAACATCAGAAACATTTTTCCTGCATCTACCCTGTCCAATCACAAGAATTTTATATGTTTCTAAAAGATCCCCTCTCATCCTTCTAAATTCCAGCAAATACAAGCCCAGTCAACCCATTCTTTCATCATATGTCAGTCCCGCCAACCCGGGATTTAACTTGGTGAACCTATGTTGCACTGCCTCAAAGGCAATAATGTCCTTCCTCAAATTAGGAGACCAAAATTGCACACAATACGCCAGTTGCGGTCTCACCCGGGGCCTGTTCAAATGCAGTAGGACCTCCTTGCTCCTAAACTCAAATCCCCTCGCAATGAAGGCCAACATGCCATTAGCTTTCTTCACTGCCTGCTGTACCTACATGTTTGCTTTCAGTAACTGATGTACAAGCACACCCAAGTCTTGTTGCACCTCCCCTTCTCCTAATCTGACACCATTCACCATTCACCATTCACCACTCCATCCAAGGACCCAAACAGTCTTTCCAGGTGAGACAAAGGTTCACCTGCACCTCCTCCAACCTCATCTATTGCATCCGCTGCTCTAGATGTCAACTTATTTACATCGGCGAAACCAAGCGCAGGCTCGGCGATCGCTTCGCTGAACACCTGCGCTCGGTCCACATTAACAAAACTGATCTCCTGGTGGCCGAGCACTTTAACTCCCCCTCCCATTCCCAGTCTGACCTTTCTGTCATGGGCCTCCTCCAGTGCCATAGTGAGGCCCGCCGGAAATTGGAGGAGCAGCACCTCATATTTCGCCTGGGCAGTTTGCAGCCCGGTGGTATGAACGTTGACTTCTCCAACTTCAGATAGCTCCTCTGTCCCTCCCTTCCCCTCCTCCTTCCCAGATCTCCCTCTATCTTCCTGTCTCCACCTATATCCTTCCTTTGTCCCGCCCCCCTGACATCAGTCTGAAGAAGGGTCTCGACCCGAAACGTCACCCATTCCTTCTCTCCCGAGATGCTGCCTGACCTGTTGAGTTACTCCAGCATTTTGTGAATAAATCGATTTGTACCAGCATCTGCAGTTATTTTCTTATACCATTCAGATAATAATCTGCCTTCCTGTTCTTGCCACCAAAGTAGATAATCTCACATTTATCCACATTATACTGCATCTGCCATGCTTCTGCCCACTCACCCACCCTATCCAATTCACCCTGCAGCCTCATAGCATCCTCCTCGCAGCTCACACTGTCACCCAGCTTTGTGTCATCTGTAAACTTAGAGATGTTGCATTTAATTCCCCCGTCTAAATCGTTAATGTATATTGTAAACAACTGGGGTCCCAGCACCGAGCCTTGCGGCACCCACTAGTCAGTGCCTGCCATTCTGAAAAGGACCCGTTAATTCCTACTCTTTGCTTCCTGTTTGCCAACCAGTTATCTATCCATGTCAATACCCTACCCCCAATACCATGTGCTCTAATTTTGCACACTAATCTCTTGTGTGGAACCTTGTCAAAGGCTTTTTGAAAGACCAGATATACCACATCCACTGGCTCTCCCTTATCCATTCTACTTGTTACATCCTCAAAACTTTCCAAACGATTAGTCAAGCATTATTTCCCCTTCATAAATCCATGCTAACTTTGACCGATCCTGTCACTACTTTTCCAAATGTGTTGCTATAACATCTTTAATAATCAACTTTAGCATCTTCCCCACTACCGGTGTAAGGCTAACTGGTCTATAATTCCACGTTTTCTCTCTCCCTCCTTTATTAAAAAGTGGAGTTACATTGGCTACCCTCCAGTCCACAGGAACTGATCCAGAATGGAGAGAACATTGAAAAATGATCGCCAATGCATCCACGATTTCTAGGGCCACCTCCTTGAGTACTCTGGGATGCAGACCATCAAGCCCTGCAGATTTATCTGCCTTCAGTCCCAACAGTTTACCTAACACCATTTTCTGACTAATGTGGATTCCCTTCAGTTCCTCCCTCCCACAAGATCCTCAGTCCCCTAGTATTTCCAGGATTGTTTGTGTCTTCCTTAGTGAAGACAGAACCAAAGTACTTTTAACTGTTCTGCCATTGCCTTGGTTTCCCATTATAAATTCATCTGTCCCTGACTGCAAGGGACCTACATTCATCTTCACTAATCTTTTCCTTTTTACATACCTAAAGAAACTTTTACAGTCAGTTTTTAAGCTTTCTTTCATGCTCTTTCCCCCCTCTTAATAACCCCTTTGTCCTCCTCTGTTGAGTTCTAAATTTCTCCCAGTCCTATAGTTTACTGCGTCTTCTGGCCAATTTATATTCCTCTTCCTTGGATTTAACACTATCCTTGACTTCCCTCATCAGCCACGGTTGAGCCGCCTTCCCAGTTTTATTTTTTCGCCAGACAGGGATGAACAATTTCTGGAGTTCATCCACGCGGTCTTTAAATCTTTGCCATTGCATCTCCACTGTCAACCCTTTAAATATAATTTGCTAGTCTATCCTAGCCCCTTCTCATACCTTCAAAGTCTCCTTTATTCAAGCTCAGGACTCTAGTATCTGAATTAACCGTGTCACTCTCCATCCTAATGCAGAATTCCACCATATTATGGTCACTGTTGCCCAAGGGGCCTTGCACAACAACCAAGGGGCCTTGCACAACAACCAAGGGGCCTTGCACAACAACCAAGAGGCCTTGCACATCAATCATGGGGCCTTGCACGACACAATGCCGCCTTAGCATTTGTATTGAAAACTGAGAATGGTTATCATAATGTTAAAACTGAACCTGTAATCAACGAGAATAATTGAAATTTCAGAGTTATATACTCGGTGATGTGATCTTAATAAGTTTAAATATTTTGAAGGATATATAATGTTTGTTGCATTGAGCCTTCTTAGGTACGCTCACCTAATGCAATCCACTTGTAATTTGATATATAAAGCTTATTATGAAACATTTCACATCACCGTGCTCTACTGAAAGCTGATGAATGCATCTCCATTTTATTTAATGTGACAGCAACATATTGACAAAAAGATAGATAGCCTGTTCAGAGCTTTGTATTGTCTTCGGTGACACAAAAATCTTTATATCCTTTTATATTGCTATAAAAATACTCACATTGTTTGATTGGTGCGTATCGAGGGTTAACCAATTGGGCATTACTGAGTGAGGGCATGACCAAGTAGGGAGAGCACCAAGGTCATTCAATTACAGCAAACGCTCGGCTAAAGTTGAAATTGTTACGTTCTTCTTCTGTTTTGTCAATTTTCTTTCTTCCTGAAGGTATCAGCTCCAGCACAAGCAACATCACAGGCACTTTAGTTTAGTTTAGTTTTGAGATACAGGCATTTAAACAGGCGCTTCAGCCCACTGGGCCCACACCAATGATCGATGTTATCTCATTTTCTCATCCACTCCCTACACATTAGCAGCAACTTCACAGAGACCAATTAACCTACAAACTCGCACGTCTTTGGCAGGTGAGTGGAAACCGGAACACCCGGAGGAAACCTACGTGGTCACAAGGAGAAGGTGAAAACTCCACACAGACAGCACCCAAGGCCAGGATTGAACCCAAGTCTCTGGCACTGTGAGGTAGCAGCTCTCCCAGCTGCGCCACTGTGTCGCCCTGTGTCTGTGTAGAGTTTGTTCCTTCTTCCTGTGACCGCATGGGTTTCTTCCGGGTGCTCCAGTTCCCTCTCACATCCCAAAGATGTGCGGATTTGTAAGTTAATTTGCCTTTGTAAATTGCCCCTGGTGTGTAGGGAGTGAATGTGAAAGTGGGATAACATTGAACTAGTGTAAATGGGTGATCAATGGTCGGTGTGGACTCAGTTAGCCGAAGAGCCTGTTTCCATGCTGTATCTTTCAATCAATTTCAATCAATTTCAATCAATCAGTCGTTCTTTATCTGAGTGTCAATTGACTATTCAACCTTTGTGGTGCCAACTTTCACTTTGTAGCAAGGATCCTTGAACAATGGTCTCAAGCCAAATGTTTCCCTTCTCTGTTGCTCAAAATAAAAGAAAGCACTTGTGTTGAGTTCCTGACTGAAGTCAACTGGCTGTTTCGAGTTGAATCTTGCACCTTCCAATCTTATGGTTCAGATCCAAGCTTCCCTTTCAAATGAGTTGTTGAGGAAGGGCTGTGTGTATCTATAATAAGATTTGAAGATTCCAATATTGTTGGCATTAATTGTTGGAGCGGCTCAAATCTTAATATAATGAAACCTGCATTTATCGTGAGCCCATCTTGAAATTGTTCCATACTTTGTATAAATATTCAGTCCTATAGCTATTTTCCATGGAAGTGCAGGAATGAATGCAATTAAAGAGTGTAATTATCTGAGACATTCATTGCATGGATAATGATATGCTTATTTCAGGCAGATGATTCAGATTTATATGATTGTACATTTTTGGTTCAATGAGCAATGCTGATTTTAGATATAAACAGAAAATTTTCACTGAAGCTCGAAATATTTCAGTAAGGCGTGTGTAAAGTATCTTGAAATTTTAGATTGTTTGTCAGAAGAAATATGATTTCAGCATATTCATATTCAATATCAAGAGCTTTTAGAGGGTTTTTTTTCAAACCATCTCATACAAAACTACTCACTGTCATTCTACATTGTAGTTTCTGAAATCTTTTTTACTCATATCGCTATTTTTTGTCACAAGTTTAAAAACCCCAGAAGCACTGTCATTTTCCTTCACACATTTATTGACGGATTCTTTATTCATCAAGTAAAGGAAAAGACAACTCTTCAGAAAGAACAGATTTTTGACACACACTCTGTTCCATGCAGGCACATGAAAATAATATGACCATCCTGACCGTACAAACAACAGTGTTTGTTGATTTGAGTCGAGCTTCTACGCTGTGAAATGAGATAAAAATAAGAAAGCCAAATTTCTTCGACAATCTTGCCGTTCTTGCTTCAGGTACTGGGCTATTTCACTAAAGCAGCTCATACGAGAATGTCATTAGTTCCTAAGCCCCAGGTGAATTTGCCACCGTTCCACATGATTAAGCCAGATAATTGTGTGTTGATAGCGAATGTGGTCTGTGAAATACAATTTCTGGGACCTTCCTAAACAAACACAATGTTGAAGGAGTCAAAGTGCTGTCATTACAGACCTCTGTCACAGACTTCACACTTTTATACCTCGCTGCTGTAGCTGCTTGTACTTTTCCATTGTTACTCAACTCAGCTACTCCGGAAAATGGCCAGGCAAACCCAATTATGTCCGGCATTTGTTAAACTGTACCTGTTGCTCTGTTTCATAGCAAGTCAATGCCACATAGTGTATCTGGAAATCTACTGAAAATATTTTTGTTATGCTGTTTTTCTTTTAAATAGTTTACAAAATTATCATCTGTATATTGGCATCATTCTGCAGTCGGCACTCTGGGAATGAAGATTGGTCCTTATCCAAGGAGAGAGAAGAGGGAAGTAATTTTCAGTAATATCTGTGACAAAATTAATCTGATTGAAATTGCTTATGATTACTTTGCTGAAAGCTGAGTGGTGGTACAATCACTTAAGTCCCCCTTTTTAAAAAACTTTGACTAACCTCTTTAGATGAAAGCTAATTAGAGATCGTCTAAAAGTACTGATGTAGAGCAGTAAGGAAATAGTTTTGATAGCTGAGTACAGTGCCAGCTAATTGGGTTTCATGATTACAGAGATTGCAGTTATTGAGAATGAATAAACTTTCTCTCCCACAAAGCTCCTCATCAAGAGCAAGGTAAAAATAGATATTGGATTTGTTACATACCTAATTATCCTTTACTGTTTTCATTTGCAACAACTGCATCAAACTAACTAGATCTGGTGATTGTACTGTGCTTTAGTATGGAGTCTGCTGTAAATTGTGAAGAGCTATATGTTGGACTACCTTGCGGCTAATAGAAGTATGTGGAGTTAATGAAGCCTGAGGCTAAGTCAGTCCAAGCTGCCCCATTGAAGTACAACAGATTAGGTCCTGGCTTTTCAGTGGCAATGATTAAATGTAGAGGGAAAGTCATCTGCAAGATAAGTACTGCTACTGTGCTGACACAATGTGAGAAAGTGCCCAGGCTAGGCTTTGGGTCACTTGGTACTCTTTAGAGAGTATTGTTTAAATGCAACCTGGCATATAATCTCCTAGCTCAGTTATTTACTTTGAAATTTGTACTGGATACAAGTTTTATAGCAAGGACCATGTAAAACAGGTTACTTAATACATACGGGCTACACAAAGTGGTTTATGCTCCATTGAGTGACTGCCAAAAGAACATTATCATATCACATTATCAGTCGCTTGGTCAGCAAACATTATTTGTATCAGGAGCATTGAGACCCCATATAGGGAAGAGGATAAACTGAAAGTTAAAAACTGAGAAGCAGATTAAATTGTGAAAATCTATGTTTGATTTTCTGGAAGAATTTAATGGTGTTTGGACATAGGTCATAGGGATGGGATTTGGATGTTTGATCAACTTAGATGTATTTCAAACCACAACCAGGCTGAATAATGTCGCTCCCTCAACTCATATCTCAAGTGAATTCTTGAAAATAAAATCACAATTCTGCATTTTGGCTCACTACACAGCCAGGAGAATAAATGGGCTCCAAACCAAGCAAGTTAATAAAAAATCAGAATTTAGTGAAAACCTCTTCACACAAAGGGTGGTAGGTATATGGGATGAGCTGCCAGAAGTGGTACTTCTCAGTTTTTAAACAAGAAGCAAAGGGTGACAGGTATATGGAACAAGCTGCCAGAGGCAGGTACTGTCACAATATTTAAAAAGACATTTAGATAGGTACATGGATAGGATACGTTTGGAGGGATATGGCCCAAATGCTGGCAGGTGGAACTAATACAGATGGGGCAAGTTGGTCGATGTGGGCAAGTTGGGCTGAAGGGCCATGCTCTATGACTTTATGACTCTAAGGCGTTACACATATTGTGCATTTAAAATACCAAAATCCTGTAGGTTGTAGAACATGAAAAAAGTTATATTATAATATAAGTTGCAAAGATAATCCTAATCAATTTATATCTGTAAGATGCCGGTCCTGCTACATACTTATTTATTGACTGGTACATCAGTTTATTTTGTTTATAGTTCTGACAATCATATTTTAAATAAACCAGCAAGGATACTTTCTTCTGCTAGCCAAGTTTAGTAAAAATTGAATGGAAGGTTTACATCATATATTTATCAGAGCAGCAGCCAGTGTTTAGTATATTGCGCTGAACCATAATAAGAAGATTCAACCCTGGAGCACTAATGGTGTAGGAGATGTGCAACTATCCCAAGCCCTGGGTTTGTAGCAAAGAAACAATGACAAAGAATCAATCACGTGGACATGATGGAAGAGAAATGCAAGAAATAGTTCAGTCACAAACAGAGATGTCTGCAAATGCCACTCGTGTTACATTTTCGCTGTGGCAGACTGCAACATTCCTGAACAAAAGTGCATATCGCGATGCTGTATCTCCCTCCTAATAGAGGCCACTTCAGCTCACTTGTGCGAACTGGCAAATGATTCCACAATGTATGCACCTGCTTGTGAAAGGTGACATCTACTTCTGAAAGGTGAAAGGTGAAAGGGGTGCAGGTGTACAGTAGAGAGTATATTGACTGGTTGAATCGTGGCCTGGTTCGGCAACTCGAACGCCCCAAAATGGAAGAGATTACAGGGAGAGGTGGATCATCCACCATCGGACCGGGTCCATCACAGATTTTGAAATCCCCACCATCGAAGGGACCTATAGGAGGCACTGCATCAGAAAGGCAGCCATGATTCTTGATTAGGAAGGATCTGTAAGGCAGGAGAATGGGATTGAGAGGGAAAGATAGATCAGCCGTGATTGAATGGTGGAGTAGATTTGATGGGCTGAATGGCCTAATACTGCTCCTATAACATAGGAATATCATTAAAGACGCTCATCTCCCTGGCTGTGCTCTCGTTTCACACCTACTACCGGGAAGACGATATAGGAACCTGAAGACCATGACGACCAGGTTCAAGAATAGCTTTTTCTCAACAACCATCAGGCTCTTGAATGCTACACAACACTCATTGGCAGTTAAGCGCTGGAAGGTTAGTATTGTTGGTGTGATTGGAAGTTCTTTTTTTTCAGTCTGTTAACAAACAACCAATTTCAAGAGTTGGATCTTAAATTGATGGCCCAGTGATTAAATCAGCAAATACATAATTAGAGACAACATTCTTCCCTTGATCCATAAGGAAACATTTGAGAATTATCTCGATCAAAGCAACTTCTTTGAGATGTGAATTAACTTGCTTTATTGAGAAGTGAACCTTCCTCATTTGTTGACTTGTGGTCATTTGTTCACAAACTCCATCTACTCCAGAGATCTAAAGAGGGCAATAGTTGACGATAATCTACTCGTGGTTAATGTAATTGGAGGAAAGGCCTAAAAATAGACAGCTCTTCCACAGGTTCACTGAGTCACATCATGCATCGCAGCTCAAGGTGTGTCATCAAGATGAAAATAATAAAAATAAGCCAGTGCCCAAAGGGCTATAAGGATAACTGCAGTGAGCAATGATTGAATGCTCCGTGGAACATGCGATGTGAGCTATGAAAATGTACTGAGGAAGTCAGTCACTCAGAGATGAATAATGCAGGCTGGATGTCGTAGAGTCTCAGAAAATTGACCTCTGGGGCCAAGAGGAATTTTGTAGAATGTTTCCTCCTGAGGTCAAATGAGTTAGGTAGAGGGCAGAATAAACTACAGAAAGTCTTTGGTTGCAGCAGGCTCTGCAGATTAAATGCCGTTCCCTTTGTAAAAATACACAAAATGATTGAGAGCAGCTACTATCACCATCTAAAGACTTCACGTTGTTAAAATGAAAGATTTAATTAAAAAGTGCTGATTAAAAGCAGGCTATTCTTATCCTCCTGTTGTACCCATGAACACTAAAGATAGACGCAAATTGCTGGAGTAACTCAGCGGGACAGGCAGCATCTCTGGAGAGAAGGAACGGGTGACGTTTCGTTTCAGACTGAGCTGAAGAAGCGTCTCGACCCGAAACGTCACCCATTCCTCCTATCCAGAGATGCTGCCTGTCCTGCTGAGTTACTCCAGCATTTTGTGTCTATCTTCAGTGTAAATCAGCATCTGCAGTTCCTTCCTACCAATAAAAACCATTCTGGCAGAGAGGCAGGTCAACCTTAAAATGTGGATATGCACAGGAATGGAGGGATGTGGATCGAGTGCAGGAAGAGGAGATTATTTTATGTTTGGCATGGACATTATGGACCGAAGAACACGTTCCTGTGCTATACTGTTCTATGTTCAGGGAACCCTGATTCTACAGGCTCTGCTGCACCAGAGAGATAGTGAAAGTGTCCACTGTCTCCTGGATTTAGCCCTTTTGTATCACAAACACACATACTCACATTTGCGCATGCGCATGCACACACGCACACACACACACACACACACATGTACACACACACACGCACACAAACACATGCACACACGTTCACACGTACGATACGATATGATACGATACGATACGATACGATACGATACGATACGATACGATACGATACGATAGAATTTTATTTACCTGCCCAAAGTCATAAAAAAACACAAAATCCATGAAACATGAATTTAAAGTGACGAGTGGAAAGGTCTGGGGGATGTGCAAAGATTGAGGAGGGGGTGGAGGCAGTCTAAGTCTCAGTCTACCCCACGACAGAAGGGGGAGGAGTTGTAATGTTTGATAGTCACAGGGAAGAAGGATCTCCTGTGGCGTTCTGCCCTGCGTCTTGGTGGAACCAGTCTGTTGCTGAAGGTATCCTCAGGATGTGTCATGAAGGGGGTGAGCTGTATTGTCAAGAATGCTCTGCAGTTTGAGGAGTATCCTCCCCTCCAAGACCACCTCCCATTAATCCAACTTCGCCCCCAGGACGGAGCCAGCCTTCCTGATGAGTTTGTTGATCCTATTGGTGTCCGTAGCCATCACCCTGCAGACCCAGCACGCAGCAACGATGAAGCTGGCACAGGCTACCACCAATTGGTAGAACATCTGCAGCATCTTACTGCAGTCATTGAAGGAGCAGAGCTTTCTCAAAAAGTGCAGCCAGCTCTGTCCCATCTTGTACATTGCTTCAGTGTTCCTGGACCAGTCCAGTTTACATCCAGGTACACTCCAAGGTATTTGTACTCCCTGGTAAACTGCACTGGAGTTTAGGAAGATGAGAGGGGATCTTATGGAAACATATAAAATTCATAAGGGATTAGACAGGCTAGATACAGGAAAAATGTTCCCCATGTTGGGGGAGTCCACAACCAGGGGTTATAGTTTAAGAATAATGGGTAGACCATTTAGGACTGAGATGAGGAAAAACATTTTCACCCAGAGAGTTGTGAATCAGTGTCATTTTCTGCCACAGAAGACAGTGGAGGCCGATTAACTGGGCGTTTTCAAGAGAGAGTTAGATTTAGCTCATAGGGCTAAGGAAAACTCGGTGGGACGAGGGGCCTATTTCCATGCTGTATCGCTGAACTAAAGCTAAACTAAACTAATTGGGCTGAGAGGGAAAAATAGATCAGCCTTGATCGAATGGCGGAGTGGGCTCGATGGGCTGAATGGCATAATTCTGCTCCAAATGTCTCATTGCCACATCTCCACAAGCCTGAACTTTTATGCTCTGGCATAAATTGCAAGCAGTGACAGGAACATCAGCAACATAATCTATCAGCAGTTTGTAAACATGTCGAGTGGTGGTGATTGAACAGTTCATCAGCACAATTCATTTAATTAGTTTCTCCTTGGCATTTCATGTAGAGTGCACAAGAAGATTTTGTAAGGTGAGCTTTCCCTCAGCCTGAGGAGCTGCTGAATGTTCCCTTCCAGTCCTTTCATATCATGGCTATGTTCAAGGCCATGTTAAAGGATGGCAGAGTCCATTCTATCAGTGTGCATTTCTTCTGAAATTATCAAAATTAGATCATAAAGAGAAAAACATGTAGATTTAGGAACAAGGATCTGCAATTGCTGGTTTACAAGAAAAGGCACAAAAGTGCGGGAGTAGCTCAGCAGGCCAGTTAGCGGCACGGTAGCGCAGCGGTAGAGTTGCTGCTTTACAGCGAATGCAGCGCCGGAGACTCAGGTTCGATCCTGACTACGGGTGCTGCACTGTAAGGAGTTTGTACGTTCTCCCCGTGACCTGCGTGGGTTTTCTCCGAGATCTTCGGTTTCCTCCCACACTCCAAAGACGTACAGGTATGTAGGTTAATTGGCTGGGTAAATGTAAAAATTGTCCCTAGTGGGTGTAGGATAGTGTTAATGTACGGGGATCGCTGGGCGGCACGGACTTGGTGGGCCGAAAAGGCCTGTTTCCGGCTGTATATATATGATATGATATATGATATATGATATGATATGCCCATGGGATCTCTCAATTGCTAATCATTTCAACTCCCCTCCCCATTCCCATACAGCCCTCTTTGTCCTGGGCCTCCTCCACTGTCAGAGTGAGGGCACATGAAAATTGGTGAAACAGCACCTCATATTTCGCTTGGGTAGCTTACAACCCAGCGGTATGAACAGTGGTGCAGCAGTAGGGTTGCTGCCTTACAATGGTAAAGACCCGGTTCAATCCAGGCTATGGGTGCTGTCTATATGGAGTTGCATGCTCTCCCTGTGATCACGTGGGTTTCCCCTGAGTGCTCCGCTTTCCTCCCACATTGCAAATACGTGCCGGTTTGTAGGTTAACGCCTCTGTAAATAGTTCCTAGTGTGCAGGATAGAACCTGTGTGAATGGGTGATGCGTGAATGGGTTACTGGTTGGCGGGGACTCGGTGGGCTGAAGAACCTGTTTCCGCACTCTATCTTGAAAACTAAAACTATCTGACAGCTGACAGGCCCATCACTGTTACATTCTCTCAGCCCTGTACAAGTGTCAGCTTATACTTCGTGTTCAGGTTTAGTTTAGTTTAGTTTAGAGATGCAGTGCCCTTCAGCTCACTGAGTCCGTTCCAACCAGCGATCCCCGCACACTAACACTATCCAACACACACTAGGGACAATTTACAAATATACCAAGCCAATGACAAACCTGCACATCTTTAGTGTGTGGAAATGAAACTGGAGATCCCTGAGAAAACCCATGCAGGTCATGGGCATAATGTACAAACCCCATACAGACAAACACCCATAGTCAGGGTCGAACCTGGGTCTCTGTGGCTGTCAGGTAGCAACTCCACCACTGCACCACAATGCTGCCCTGTGTTCAGGTGTGGAATAAGGAGCAGATCCCGGATGAAAGTGGGAATGCAGCGTAGGAGAACCGGTTCTCCGACACCCACGGTTCCACCGGTAGAAAGCCCCCCCCCCCCACTGTGAGCCCCTTCTCCAAAGCTAGGGCCACATCCTGCTGTGACTTCAGGATCAACTGACAATTTCCCCTCCAACCTTGGAAGAGGCAATCTCGTTCTTCTGGAAAAGATCAAGCAGACCCATTTCTATAGCCTCTTTGGTCCACTGGTATCCGGTTTGGACCGTCATCCCGTGTTTGATTCCCCCCCCCCCCCCCAAGTCATCTCTCTCTCTCTCTCTCTCTCTCTCTCTCTCTCTCTCTCTCTCTCTCTCTCTCTCTCTCTCTCTCTCTCTCTCTCTCTCTCTCTCTCTCTCTCTCTCTCTCTCTCTCTCTCTCTCTCTCTCTCTCTCTCTCTCTCTCTCTCTCTCTCTCTCTCTCTCTCTCTCTCTCTCTCTCTCTCTCTCTCTCTCTTTTCCAAATTATTGAAGAAATAGCTTTCAATTTCTCTCCTTTGTGTGATAAAATTAAATTTAAAGCGTAATGTATCTGAGGTAGAACCATAGCAAAAACAAACAATGCACTGTTGAAGAAGGATCTGAAGAGAGGTCTTGACATGAAACGTCATCTGCTCATTCGTTCCGTAGCTGATGCCTAACCTGCTGAGTTACCCCAGCACTTTTTGTTTTGCTCAAGTTTCCAGCATCTGCCTTGTATCTCCACTGTCATTGTTTACATTAACAAGTACTGCTGGGAGAACAGTCTAAAATGTTATTGTGTTAACAAATCTACTGGCTGTGTGCCATAAACAAATATATAATCAATCCTCTTTTGTTCAAGCTAGTAAATTCTACTTAAATGTCAGTCCTTATCTCTCCCTCTTCCTTGTTTTTTGGTAAAGTATCAAATCCAGGCAACAAGTAACCTGCTTCCAAACCTCTACCATTATCATACTTTGAAGAATTTTCCAAAGAGTATAGTCAATATCAATAGTCAATTTATTTATCACATACACATAAATGTGCAGTGAAATGAAAGATTATGGAGGGATTGGGATTGGGTTTGGTTTAATGTCATTGCTACTTATTAGGCTAGGTCCATATTTCACCATGGTGGTCCTGATTGAATTGAGAAACATTCTACATGTGAAAGGAAATAAGCATCAAAAGAGCCCTAAAAAGTTAATGTAGCCACTTTTTTTCTTTCAGGTTTCTTTCAGGGTTCTGGGATGACTTTATCTCTTAATGTCATTGTTTAAATCTGTTCATTGGTGAAGAAAGAATACTGTGGAGGTCACTTGGCTGAGTTGACTGTACCAGAAGACATATAGATATAGGGGTAGAGGCAGCTGAACTAGCGATCACTTCATATATTGATATTGAAACATTTAAATTTTAGACAAAGTCTAAGGTTAAGCAATAATTATTAAGGTAATTGTAAATTAGCTCATAATATTTTAAATTAGATCAATATCCTGAAAACTACATTATTTCTACCGGGTGCCTTTAGTTTTTTGTGTGAAGAACTCTAAAATAAAAATAATATATTTGATATTTGGTAATCAAATGAAATTTTTAGCTATTAATCTGACACTTTTTATTTGTAGATAATGAAGTTATCTGGATGCTTTGAACAATAACACTAACTCGACATGGCATATTTATATCCTTCTACACGAGGCAATAACTATTTGACACTTTTTACTATCATTTTATAAGCATAATAATATATACTTTGAGACAATGTCTTTCGTGTCAAGACTTTTCAAGGAGCTTTCTACACAAATTATTTTATGTACTATACAATTCAAATGTGAAATCCAAATTATGACCTTTCCGAAAACTCTGCCTCCTGCTACAGATATATTGGTTATATACTATGCTGCAGCAAATTGCACTAATTGCTTTACTGCCTTCCAACTATTTTCTCTTTAACAATAATAACGGCACTTGGATAGCATCCATGTGGCAGCAACACCTCTCAAGATTTAGAAGAGAGTTTTGAAAGTGAAAAACAATGCAGCAATAGTTTGGTGAAATTCAAGCATTTGATAATTTAGCTTAGTTTAGTTTGGAGAACTTTGGAGAACTTAGAGAGAAGTTTGGAAGCATGGAAACAGCCCTTCGGCCCACTGAGTCCACACTGTTTGTGAGGGGCTGGAGATTTTAGTTGAACCCAATGATATTATCTCCTGAGGGTGGCACACAACCAATTTTATATTTTACACTTTACACTTTAGAGATACAGTGGAAACAGGTCCTTTGGCCCACCAAGTCTGTGCCGACCAGCGATCACCCCATACGCTAGCACTATCCTACACACCGAGGACAAATGACAATTTTACTGAAGCCAATCAACCTGCAAACCTGTGCGTCCTTAGAGTGTGGGAGTAAACCGGAGCACCCGGGGAAAACCCACACGGTCACGGGGAGAACGTACAAACTCCGTACAGACAGCACCAGTAGTCAGGATCGAACCCGGGTCTCTGGTGCTGTAAGGCAGCAACTCGACTGCTGTGCCACTGCGCCAGTCTTTTTCCAGAGGAGTCCGTTGGATAATGAGTAGGAACGTGAGCATGGCGCAGCACTTTTCTCCTCAACATCTGAGACCGATTTCATTGTGTTTATTGCTGTGTTGCGTGAGATAACACATACAACAATTTGAACAATTGTATTGGCAGAAAAGCATATCTCTACTTCCATGCCATATTTTTTGCTGTGTGTGTTCTATTGTTTTATGTTTATATAGATCTGATTTTACTTTAATTATAATTATAATCTGATCAATTTGAAATAATTTTTTTAGAGATACAGTGCAGAAACAGGCCCTTCGGCCCACCGAGTCTGCGCCGGCCAGCGATCCCCACACACTTACACTATCCTATACACACTACACTAGGGTACATTTACTTTTATATCGCCAATTAACCTACAAACCTGTACGTCTTTGGTGTGTTGAGGAAACCGGAGATCCCCGAGAAAACCCACGCAGGTCACAGGGAGAACGTACAAACTCTGTACAGACAGCACCCGTAGTCATGTTTGAACCAAGGTCTCTGGAGATGTAAGGCAGCAACTCTACTGCTGCGCCCATAAGATACAAGGAAAATAATGCCTTTGTCAAAATTAAAGCTTTTACATCTTGATGCTTCATAGAGCATAACATGATAGTCAGGACTGACAGTGTTGTGAGCATTTTCTTTTTTTTAACGTCTATCCTAAGTATTTTGGTCATTACCATCAACCTCATTTTAATAGACATTTGTAAGGTTTCAAGATCATGTTTGTGTACAGCACTTAAGGTTGTAATTTTCATTAAACACAGTAGTGCCTCAAGCACATTCATCACTGACTAATATGATTCCGTTACACAGATGTCTAATGTTCAAAGGATTTAGAAATAAAAGTGAAGGAAACCAGATGAGCAAGCATGCAACTTAATAGTTTTCCTTTTAACATTTGATTGTCGATTTCGGCTGGGAAGTTGATATTAATTTTCTTTGTTGCTTGCAAAGTCAATTACCAAGTTTACTAAAGCTGTTAACAATTTCTGCATCTAAGTGAAAGGAGTCCATTTGACTTCCATGTCCTTCTACCTAAAATATTTTCGCAATAATGCAAATAAGTCATATTTCAGTTCACATGCTGCATGGATGCATAGGTTTGCTCAGCCATCTAAGAAAATCCGCTTTAAATGTTGCCGAATAACTGTGCTTCCTATTTTTGCTGTTTTCCCATCTTTTGCAGGATGTTGTACTTTATATGGCAGCTACCCAGAAGAATCAACATTGTTCTTACAGAGCAGAATTGCAAGCTCAATTGATGCAACTGCAAATGGACAATTAAATGAACAACATTTTCCGAAAGCCCTTGTGTCATTATATATCTACGTTTATCACATTCAAATGATTATTTTCTCAGAGAACATTGAAGCCGCGGTAATTCCTTCAGTTTACAGCAGGTGGCGAACTTGGTACATTTATCGTATCCATTCAGTCAGCAGCAAGCGAGGGGTCCTACTTCATTTGTTCCAGATCAATTTCTCTTGCAATTAGACAGTTACCAGCTAAAATGTCTGACGGCAGCCCAGGGTATCATCAAAACTAAAGTGAAGACACTTCTGCTGGAAGTTCTGAGTGTTGTGTAACTGCTCTTTCTCCAGCCCCTATAGTTTATCCAATGCTGTTTAGCTCTTTTGTTTGCGTTGGTGAACCTTGTCTTCTGGTGGAATGAATAGGCTATTCATGTCATTGCCAGTGCAGCCCCTGTCAGCTCAATGTAATTGACATTGTACTTAGTCTGCAGCTCTTCATTAGCCAATACACAGGCACTTTTACGACCAGCTCACCTTGCTACCTGAATATCGTAGTGATGCCAACCTTAATGTGTTCTGAAAGACAGTCACCTAATTGCACTGAGAGACAGACAAAAGCACAGAGAACGGTGTATAATTTCTGAAAGTGTTCTGAGCCTTAGGCAAAAGGCTTTCAACTGTGTCTTGATCTGAATGATAAAATATGTTCTACAAATTGTCTGTGAACAAGAAACATGTGGAAGTGGCTGAGGACCGAAATATAATACACAGAAAAAAATGAAATGTCACTCATTCCTCCCTTCTTGTTAGAAAGTCAGTAAATCCATACGTTGTTGATCTCTCAAAACTCTTTTTATTTTGCTCCAAGTCAGGTACTATCTATTCAATTCTCAGTCTGAAGTCTGAAAACCTCAGTCTGAAGAAGGATCTCGATCCGAAACGTCGCCCATTCCTTCTCTCCTGAGATGCTGCCTGACCTGCTGAGTTACTCCAGCATTTTGTGAATAAATACCTTCCATTTGTACCAGCATCTGCAGTTATTTTCTTATACTATCTATTCAAGATCTGCTTAAGTAACTTCCGCTGTCCTGTTAAGATCTCTGGGTTAGTTTAGTTTAGAGGTGCAGCGTGGAAACAGGCCCTTCATACACCCGAATACCTACCCAGGCATAGTTCACCAGTTTGGACTAGTTCTATGTTATCCCACTTTCACATCCACTCCCTGCATTCATTTTACAGGAGCAATTTTACAGAGGCCAATGAACCTACAAATACACAACACGAAATGCTGGAGTAACTCAGCCGGTCAAGCGACATTCTGGAGGACATAAATATCCACGTTCACCAAGATACTGCCTGACCCGCTGTATCTTTTCTTGACAAACCAGCATCTGCAGATCCTTTGTACATACAACCTACAAATCCACATGTCGTTGGGATATGTGATGAAATCGGAGCAGCCAGAGGAAACCACACAGTCACAGGGAGAACATGCAAACTCCACGTAGACAGTACCCGAGGTCAGGATCAAATCTGGATCTCTGGCGCTGTGAGGCAGCAGCTCTACCAGCTGCGCCACCATGCCGTCATTCTTCACCATTAGATTGTCAGTAGGTCCAAAGACATTCCTGTCTCTTGTGTCGAACCATTTTTAGAATCTCTTTGGCTTCATGGTAATGGATGCATTTGAAATAAGCTTCCTTTTTAATTGCTAATTTAATTCTCAATTCTCAACTATTCAAATGGTAAAATAATAATAATAATAATAATAATAATAATAATAATAATAATAATAATAATAATAATAATAATAATAATAATAATAATAATAATAATAATAATATATTCCTTTATTCGTCCCACACTGGGGAAATTTACAGTGTTACAGCAGCAGTGGATGGCAAGACAGCAAGAGATCATTCATTATAAATAAAAGATACATAAATTGTCATCAGTTTTTCGTGTGTTCTTAGCTGTTATTGTTGACTCGTCTGCTGGGAGCAGTGCTGGTTGTGCAGTCTCACAGCAGCGGGAAGAAAGGACCTCCTATATCTCTCCTTCAGGCACTTGGGGTGAAGGAGTCTGTCACTGACGGAGCTACTCAGTGCAGTGACAGTGTCCTGCATGATGTTAGCTTTGCCATCATCCTCCTCTCTCCCATCACCTGCATTGAGTCGAGGGGGCAACCCAGGACAGAGCTGGCCTTCCTGACCAGCTTGTCGAGTCTCTTCCCTTCCGCCGCTGAGATGCTGCTGCTCCAGCAGACCACTCCATAGAAAATGGCCGATGCAACCACCGTGTTGTAGAAGGTCCTTAGGAGTGCCCCCTGCACTCCAAAGGACCTGAGTCTCCTTAGCAAAACCAAAGAGACTGGCCTGATTGCATTGGGGCAATTTCCAAATCAATCTATGAATGAAGTGGTAAAATCTTGTCCAGGAATAGGAACATTAGTGATGCAGCACAAACCACTCTCCCAATTCCAGTGGAGAAGAAGCATGTAATAAAATAAATTAAATAAAATGTTGACATGCTCCTTGGTAATGAAAAATAAACATATCACCATATTATCTGGTTAGGTGAACTCTTTTGCTTCTGAGCTCCTGAGCCCATAAGTACACGTGTTAATCAGCCCGATTGTAAAAGAAAGACATACATTAACCTGGACCTTTCATTATTCAAAACTGCTTTCCAAAGAGTGAATTATTGTTGAGATGGATTTACTGAATGAGCCTATGCAATGTATAAAACAGAGAATTTGGTCAGTTACGTAGACAGGAAAGGTATAGATGGATATTGGCCAGACATGGGCATGTTGGACTCGTGCAGGTGGGGCATCTTGGTCGGCGTGGGCAAGTTGAGCTGTGGGGAACTGTTTCCGTGCTGTCTGACGCAATGACTTTATAATTTAAGACCCAATAAACATGCAACCAACTCCCATAAACAGTGAATATAATATTGATCATGTTATCCATCTGGTAGGTGTTTGCCTCAGGTAAATAGCATCTCAAGTATTCTATACCCAGCCGAGACCTTGGTTGAACATTTCTTCCAAAGACTGCCATTTCCAACAATACAGCACTCCCTCAATACTACACGTGTAGGAACGAACTGCTGATGCTGGTTTAAACCAAAGATAGATACAAAATGCTGGAGTAACTCAGCGCAACAGGCAGCACCTCTGGTGACATTTCAGGTCGAGACCCTTCCTCAGCAGGTTTCGCCCAGAATTTATGCTCAACTCTTCGGGTTGGGATTTGAACCTACAATCTATGATTCGGAGCCTAATGTGTCACCACTGATTTCCACCGAGCTGGCTTTCCTACCATCAAAAGATAACCAAGGATAGTTGGTGATATTAACACCCCAATATAAATTGAGATCAATAAATAAATATATATATTTTTGTTTTCAGTAATTAGCTGACTTATTGTTAAAGCAATATTTCCATTTACTTAGATTTTGTCAGGAAATAGACAAAATCTGTGTTACTTTTATAATCTGATGCTATACACACAATTCACAAAGGATCTATTCAATTTCATTTGCATGATTGTATTACCAAATTCATTAAAAATAAGATTTGCCATGGAAACTTTCCTGACAATGTCTTCCTTGCACTGCAAGAAAGCAACCAAAGTCATCACCACACCATTCTTATCCACATAACTTGCAAACAATTGACAAACTAAACCATTGCAAATCTAAGCTCATAGACCTTTTGCTCAAATGAACACTTTGATGGTTTGATTAGAATTTTTGTTTCAGGCCAACATCTGCTTACCCTCAAGTTGCACTTTGACCCTGGCCTATTTTAGGTCAAGAACCATTACCATATGTAGCGAAGGCACCTGCATCTTTCATAGTGCTTCAGGAAACTTGCAGTGAAGTCTGGTAGAAAGCAATAATTTCAGCCTGATGAAGCCTGGACAGGTTATTTGTTTAAAAAAAAAACGCTTTTGTGGATACTGAATCGAGTGTACAGATACATGATAAGGGAATAAGGTGAATAAAGTTTAGTGGAAGATAAAGATAGTCTGAGGGTCTCCAATGAGGTAGATAGTAACTTAGAACTGATCTCTAGTTGTTGGTAGGATGGTTCTGTTGCTTGATAACAGATGGGAAGAAACTGTTCCTGAATCTGGAGGTGTGTGTTTTCACACTTCTTTATCTTTTGGCCAATGGGAGAGGGGAGAAGAGGGAGCGACTCGCCCACGAGATAGCGTGAGGTGTAAATGGAGTCAAAGGAAAGGAGGTTGGTTTGTGTGATGGATGTGATATGACATCCAAATACATGGCAGCCACTAACATGTGCAATGTTATTAAATAGCTTGAGATGCACATATTGATGTTCCCCATACACGATCATTCTAGATTTGAGATGCACATATTGATGTTTCCCATACACGATCATTCTAGATTTGAGATGCACATATTGATGTTTCCCATACACGATCATTCTAGATTTGAGATGCACATATTGATGTTCCCCATACACGATCATTCTAGACTTGAGATGCACATATTGATGTTTCCCATACACGATCATTCTAGACTTGAGATGCACATATTGATGTTCCCCATACACGATCATTCTAGACTTGAAGAGACTTGAAATGGCTCTGCCTTCTCTCACCAAAACAGGTTTTAGCTTTAGTGTTGAGTGCCAGTTTAGTTTAGTTTAGTTTTATTTAGTTTATTCTTTAACTTTAGTTAAAGGGTGTTCAACTCTTCCTAGTCTGCTGCTGAGGGCATCCATGGATATTCAGGAAGATTCCTCTTTAATTGTGATTCCTAGTGTTTGCTCCCCACTCAAATCTAACTTCTAATATCCTCAAAGCTCCCTGACCAGCAGTTTGGCCTACCCCCTACCACCACCATTTTCTCTACCCCCACCATGTCCTGATCCTATCGTTATTTCCACAATCCTATCTCTACTCCTCGCTCATCTGGAGCCCAGGTGAATTTTCTCTCCACGTCTGCAATGGCAGGGGCAGGTGGTGCAATGGTCTTTGTGGCAGCACAGTGGCTCAGCGGTAGAGTTGCTGCTTTACAACGTCAGAGACCTGGATTGGATCCTGACTGTGGGTGCTGTGTGTACAGAATGTATATGTTCTCCCTGTGACCGTGTGGGCTTTCTCTGGGTACTCCAGTGTCCTCCCACATTCCAACGACCGGTTTGTAAAAAAAAATGTGACTTTTTTTCCTCACCTTTTGTCAACAAGAGAAGGAACTCCCTCTCTGTAAAAATAACTTCCACGCACTCCTATTAAAGTAATTCATTGCATTTGGTCATTTTCTGACATTCATCTTTTCTAAACCAATAAACATCCTATTGTGTTGGATAGTGCTAGTATATGGGGTGATCGCTGGTCGGCACAGACTCGATGGTCGAAGGACCTGTTTCCACGCTGTATCTCTAAAGTCCATGACATACACAATGCTTTGGTCCCTGCACAAAAGAACTTTGTCACAGGGGAGTATAGCATACAAATATCATAAAGTTCCAGGCAGCTCGACTTTAGCTCATCATTTCAGGTTCTGAACTAATTCTAATACACTTCTTCGGATGGATTTGTCCCCTAGAGAGACTGTTGGTAGCTATGGGAAAGGCTATCATTGTCCAGCCATACCCAAAGGGTTATGGCAGGGATAGAAAGAGATAGGTTTCCACATCAATGATTCAATTATACTTTATTGTCACATCTACCAAGGTTCAGTGAAATCTTTTGTTTTTGCATGTGGTCTGGTAAAATCATACAGCAGATTTCACCTAGGCAGGACACAAAGAATCACCACGTTTCTGGCACCAACCATGTTTCAAAAGTTCAAAAGATATCTACCTTTATCTAGCTCCCTTAAATATGACACAATTGTACAAAAACTACAAAGAAAACTTTACTAAGTTCTCAAATGCTAAAAATTAGCCAGTGGTGACATTAGTGGGGAAATAGTTAATGTACTTTTATGGCGTAGTTCTCTTTATTTTAATGATAATATTTAAAGTATATAATGATGGGTTAATAAGCAGGTTAGTAATTGGGTTAACATAGTAAATAGGGTAACATCAATGTAATGTTAAGCAACCATTCATTAAATCAACATCAGGAGTTTCTGGTTGATTACAATAGGTTACAAATGCAAATGATGTAGATCATTTGCATTTTGCATAGAGGCATCATGGTGGAATTCGAAAACGGAACTTCTTTCTAAAAGAGGACATTAAACCCATAACTTTCATTTTATTATCAATGGGCACGAGAAAACCATTGGGTCACTTCCTCACCTTTTGTCCACAAGACAAGGAACTTAATCTCTATCAAAAACTTCCACACACCCCTATAAATGTAATTCATTGCATTGGGTCATTTTCTGAAATTGAATTTTACTAAACTAATGGATTTTTTTTAAGGTCACACAGCCGGTAGTCACCATGTACAAGGATGGTCGGATTGTTTTCTCTGGAGGAGACCAGATAGAAGCATATAAAATTATGAGAGGCATAGACAGTGTAGATAGTCAGAACCTTTTTCCCAGGATAGAAATGTCAAAGACTAGAAGGCATAACTTCATGAGAAGTCAGTGCCTGCCAGCACTCACCCTGTACACTAACATACACACTAGGGACAATTTACAATTTTACAACAACCAAGTAACCAACAAATCCGCACGTCTTTAGATTGTGGGAGGAAACTGAAAACAGAGAAAACCCATGCGGTCACGGGGAGAATGTACAAACTCTGTACAGACAGCACCCATGGTCAGGATCAAACCCAGGTCTCTGGTGCCGCAAGACAGCAACTCTACTGCCACACCACTGTGCCATTCCTAAGTATTACTTGCGTTAGATGCCAATGTTTTGATTTACGATATTTTTCTTTCTTCTTTATTTAGTGATTTATTTGCAAGTGTCAAATGGCCATCAAGTCTGTGGAGACACTTGGTCACAGGTCTGTTTCTGAGGCCAAATTTTCACTTGCAGGAAGTCATCTTTTTCTGACACGAAGATTGTGATGGGCAGAATAGCCATATAAGTTTACTGATTCTGGGAATACACGGGGACGATAAGGTTATTGGTGCAGGTCTCATCAACTACAATCTGGGCCCATACACTCCACATAGCAACTGTCTGGCCGCCTTGGTATTTCCACTAATTTTCCATTTATATTTTGAGGTTTAGCTTTGTAATTATTTGAGCCATTCAGCATTTGTGGACTGATTCTTTCAGCCTTTTGCGTTTTATGTTCCATGTTTGAAGTTGTGTACTACAACTGCGAAATGCTAAAGTTTATTGTGCTCTCTCCTTCTGATGCACGTTATTATAACATATAATATCCATTTACAATTTGTAGTCCTTTTTTAGCTGTTACTACCATTCTCTGACAAGCTGCATGGTGGCGCAGCAGTAGAGTTGCTGCCTTACAATGCCTGAGACCCGGGTTCGATCCTGACTACAGATGCTGTCTGTACGGAGTTTGTATTCTCTCCCCATGACCTGCATGGGTTTTGCCTGGGTGCTCTGATTCCCCCCCACACTACAAAGACGTAGATTTATAGGTTAATTAGCTCGGTAAAATTGTAAATTGTCTCTACTGTGTAGGATAGTGCTAGTGTGTGTGGATCATTGGATGGCACATGCTCAGTGGGCCAAAGGGCCTGTTTATGCACTCTATCTCCAAATTAAACTAAACCAAAGGTTTGCTAGTATTAAAAAAAAACATCTTTAAAGAAGCAAACCTGCTGAATTTACTGCACCCTAGCAAAATTATACAGAACCAGCATTGTAGCAATTGATTAATAAGCTTGAGACACTTGGATAGAATGTGGGCAGAGAACTGAATGAAAAGCTGGTGAGGTAGTTGTCCAATTATCTAACTGCAATTATAGCCCTTCACTTTCACTCACACTGCTCCGCACCCCTTACTTTTCTTGATGACTAGAAAATCCATACACTACATACCAATTACGGTCCTAAATTGTTCTTTGTTTGAATGGTTACTGCAAACACAGTATGAGGAAAAAGCTCTTGAGCTGGAGTCCAAACTACCCTGAAGGGATTGGATGGGACCATTTATGTTTGAATGGTGGATGAACATTCAGATACATTTTAATTTGGGATTAGATTTTCTTTGAAGTTAAATGTCGATTAATTACAAGGTTTTAGAATCAAATGCTGGCATGCAAGAGGCTACAGAGGTTAATTCTAACAGCCTGTGCTCCCGGGAGGTCAGAGATGGGGCTAAAGCACTGTAACCCCAATTAGCTCTCTTTTCAAGCGAGGGTCATGTTGGGAGTGTGGGATCAGAGAATTAGCCCCAAAATCTTAACCAGATTAAAGGCAATGATAACTGCCGTGCTGTCACTCTGAGATAGCTAACTGAACAAAATTTCAGAACTGATCCTAGAATCTTTAGCTTTACACTTAATACCAATTGAGTTTTTAAAAAAAACTTTCAGTCTTCAAATAGACAAACTTGCCTACAATGGATTACTCTTAATAAATCTCTACTTACATTATATATTTAAAGAGCTCCAGATTAACTCTAATGTAATTATGTAAACAGATAATCAACGTATCACCAGTTTATAATGAGGAAATTAGTCCCACTGGGGTTTTGGATTTAGCCCGCCGAATTGTATTATAACAAAGTATACAAGTATATGCAAAACCATATATATTAAATATAGTTTTGAAAATGTGGCTGCATGTGTAATTATTAAAAATAATTTCACCTCAAAAGTAAAGTGGCATAATGCACCTTCAGTTAAAGCAACAAATTCCAAAGCAAATCCAAGTACAGTCATTTAATGAAGAAAGTTGGAAACTCATGGGAAAAAAATGTGAATGAAAAGATGGTGAGATTGGTGTCCAATTATGTTGCTTTAATACCACTTCATGTGAACAGCTTTGTTTGTAATGAATTTACTCATGAATTTACTCATAATACATCTCTGCTTGTATTGTACATTTTGAAGTGTCCCAGATTAACTCCAATGAAACTATGTAAATGCCACTGACAGATAATAAGAGCATTGCCCATTTATAATGAGAAAATTAGTCCCATTGGGATCCTGGAATTAGCCCACTAATTTCCAGTGTAACAATGATTTACAAATATAAGTAAAACATATTTTAAACCTTGTTTTGGAATGTAACTTTTGAAATATTAACTGTTAAATCTCACCATCAAAGTTTAGAGTTTAGAGTTCAGAGATACAATGTGGAAACAGGCCCTTTGGCTCAACGAGTTCACACCAACCAACGATAGAGATCATTTACAGAAGCCAATTAACTGACAAACGTGCACATCGTTGGAATGCGGGAGTAAACCAAAGCACCCGGGGAAAACCCACACGGTCACAGGGAGAACGTAAAACTCTGCACAGACAGCACCCATAGTCAAGATCAAACCAGGGTCTCTGGTGCTGTAAGGCAGCAACTCTACATTGTGCCACCGTGCTGGCCTGATACATAGGGTGAGGTACAAGGTGATGAAACCCACTTTTAAATCAAGCAACAGCTTCTGATCAACTGAACAGTGAAAATAAAATCTGCAGGAAAAAGTACAGACAGTATTAAAGAAAAAAGAAAGACACAAACTGTTGGCGTAATTTAGTGGGTCACGCAATATGACTGGAGAAAACATATAGGTCACTCTTCAGATTGGGAATCTTCTTAAGACTGAAAACACGCAGGGGTGTGGGTACGGGAAGGGAAAGAGAAATTGAAGAAAGAAGACATCTTGGATGTCCCAAAGTGGAAAGCCTCGTCTTTGAAGCAGATGAGATGGAGATGGAGAAATTGAGAGTAAGAAGCTGTGAGAAAGGGGAGAACTTGAAGACAGGGTGGAAGTTAGTAATGAAGTTGATGAAAGCAACGAGTTCTGTATGAGTGCTAGAGGCAGTCCCAAAGTAGTCATTGATGCAGCAAAGAAAGAATTGGGGGATTGTGCCAGTGTAGGTTTGGAACAATGAGTGTTCAACCTAACTAACAGAAAGAACAGGTGGCCCTTGTGTCAGCCCAAAGCTACAACTTTGACTCGAGGAAAATGGGGCGGCATGGTGCGCAGCGGTAGAGTTGCTGCCTTACAGTGCTAATGACCCAGATTCAATCCTGACTACAATTGCTGTCTATACAGAGTTTGTATGTTCTTCCTGTGACTGCGTAGGTTTTCTCTGGGAACTCCGGTTCCCTCACACCCTCCAAAGACGTACAGGTTGTAGGTTAATTGGCTTCGGTAAAATTGTAAATTGTCCCTAGTTTGTAGGATAGTGCTAGTGTGCGGGCATCGCTGGTCGGCGTGGACTCGGTGGGTTGAAGGGCTTGTTTCCTCAATGTATTTCCAAACCAAACTTCAAAAGCTGTGAAGTACGTCAGAGGTCCAGTAACTAAATGGCGGTAGTTGTTTTTCTTACTGCACAGAACAGGGAAATCAAATTTCTGTGACTTATATCTCTGAATATTCATTCTCCGAAAGGATTGATATCTTTTTTATACATTTTTGCTCACATTTTTGCTTATACATCTCAAGCAATGGACCAAACTTTCCTACACCTTCTGCCTTAATTGTGAAAGTTGAAACCATTGCTTTTGCTCTGAGCTGTTTGGGCTTTTTACTGTTTCTTCAAAGGACATGGTAATACAATAAAAAAGGACATTTTCTTTGAAAGTACTCTCTTGAAAAGCATCTAAGATGTTAGAACAATTTTCTCAAACCTCCTCATAATCAGAATAAAAGATAAATGAATGAAAGCTTGAATATGAAACACTGTTATATGTGGTTTTTTTCTTCTTTCAGGCTTCGCCTCAGAGTGTTGCAGCATCCTCTTCAGTTCCACTGAAGCCATCATATGATTTTATTTTTCAAAGCTACAGGTGGTCTACAAGTGCAGCACATCAAAGGCGGCTGATTTAATGTAATAACGTTTTTATCATAAAAAAACACAGGGAGCTTTGAATATGCTATCTACTAAGCCACAATTAAGTGAGATCAGAAGACAGTACAACAAAACTTGATTTCTGCCAGGCAGTGATATTGACTGTGAAGTTTTCACCCCCCCGGCTCCCATTGTTTTGGAGAAGGGGGGAGCTACAGATGCTGTTTTGTCGTGAAATTAATGCACGATGTACTACGTGTGTCCACATTTAGAGTGTGATTCATTATTTTGTGAGGGGCGGCAGTATGGCACTCTCAAGTACTGGAAAGCAGTATGAAAGGCTGCTTATTAATTTAATGCCAGCGATACCTATTTGGAACTCAACAGTACAATGTGCGTATGTTCAACCTGCAAGGTGGTTCCACTTTCTCTATGGAGCATCCCAAAATGGTTCTTCTGTCTGATTTGCTGCAAAGCAGTTCCTGTGTGGAAAGGGCAGCATTTATGTTGATGTGAGGTGATGTGATTTCTCTCTGCACACCTCGTCAATCAGAGTGGCTCAGCCCGTTCCAGTGGCTGCAGATGAGGGGGTGGGGGAGAGGGTAGGGAACGAGTGGGATATTGGGGAGGGAGATGGGGAAGGAGGGGGAGGTGGAGGGGGGTGGGGGTGGGGACGAAGAGGGAGATGGGGGAGGGTGATGGGGAAGCAGTGGGAGATGGGGGGAGATAGGGAAGGAGAGGGAGATGGGGAAGGAGTGAGGTGGGGGAGGGAGCTGGGGAAAGAGAGGGAGCTGGGGGGAGATGGGAAAGGAGAGGGACATGGGGAAGGATGCAGGGAAGGAGCAGGAAATAGATAAGGGAGGAACAGGAGGTAGGGGAAAGAGGCAGGGACAGAGTGTGAGATGGGAATGGAGGCAAGGGAGGAGTGGGAGGTGGGCGTGGGGGCAGTGAAGGAAGTAGAGGATGCGGGAGGGAGATGTGGAAGGAGAGGAACGTGGGGAGGGAGGTAGAGAAGGAGCTGAGGTTAGGGGAGGAATGGGAAGAGCAGAACATGAAGCAACATGATGTTGCGGAGGAGGATGGGGAGATGCAGATGGAATGGGAAGAACAGAGGATTTGCAAGATGATGCAGTTTGGGAGGGCCAACAATGGTCAGGATGACCACAATAGTTGTCGGGCCCTAGGATGGGTTGGTCTACATTCGTAAATAAGTGTACACCATTAGCTACCCTCCAGTCTTTCATAGTTAAAAACATAGAAACGTAGAAAATAGGTGCAGGCGTAGGCCATTCGGCCCTTCGAGCCAGCACCACCATTCAATATAATCATGGCTAAATCAGTACCCCGTTCCTGCTTTTTCCCCATATCCCTTGATCCCCTTAGCCCTATGAGCTAAATCTAACTCTCTCTTGAAAACGTCCAGTTAATTGGGCTCCACTGCCTTCTGTGGCAGAGAATTACACTGATTCACAACTCTCTGGGTGAAAATGATTTTCCTCATCTCAGTCCTAAATGGTCTACCCCTTATCTTTAAACTATAACCCCTGGTTCTGGACTCCCCCAACATGGGGAACATTTTTCCTGTATCTAGCCTGTCCAATTCCTTATGAATTTTATATGTTTCCATAAGATCCCCTCATCTTCCTAAACTCCAGTGAATACAAGCCCAGTCGACCCATTCTTTCATCATATGTTAGTCCCACCATCCTGGGAATTAACCTGGTGAACCTACACTGCACTCCCTCAATAGCAAGAATGTCCATCCTCAAATTAGGAGACCAAAACTGCACACAATACTCCAGGTGGCCTGTACAACTGCAGTAGGACCTGCTTGCTCCTAAACACAAATCCTCTCGCAATGAAGGCCAACATGCCATTAGCTTTCTTCACTGCCTGCTGTACCTGCATGCTTACTTTCAGTGACTGATGTACAAGGACATCCAGGTGTCGTGGCACCTCTCCTTTTCCTAACCTGACACCATTCAGATAATAATCTACCTTCCTGTTCTTACCACCAAAGTGGTTAACCTCACATTATATCGCATCTGCCATGCATCTGCCCACTCACTCAACTTATCCAAGTCACACTGCAGCCTCATAACATCCTCCTCACAGCTCACACTGCCTCCCAGCTTTGTGTCATCCAAGTAAATATCCCTGCTTGGGCTTCTGCAATTTCTTCCCCGGCTCCCACAAAGTCCAAGTATGCATTCGGTCAGGCCCTAGGGACTCATCTACCTTGATGAACTTTAAGACAGTCAGTACCTTCTCTTTGGTATCTTTAACCTGTTATGCTGCTACTGCACATAAGAACACCATTGTTACGTTTCAGGACAACTGACAATAAAATGCTCTTGACTTTCTTGAATCTTGTCCCTCATATATGGTCCGAGACATCACAACTCATTTGCCTCAATCCCTTAGCTTCCATGATCTTCTCCACAGCAAAACTGATGAGAAATATAAATTGAAAATCTCCCCCATTTCCTGTGATTTTATTCCATTGAATCAATGGACGGCACAGTGGCGCAGTGTTAGAGATGCTGCCTTACAGCGCCAGAGATCCAGGTTTGATTCTGGCTATGGCTGCTGTTTGTGCGGAGTTTGTACGTTCTTCTTGTGATTGAATGGCGGAGTAGACTTGATGGGACGAATGGCCTAATTCTGCTCCGATGACTTATGAACTTATAATGTCTGAACTTACGAATTGGTCTCGCCCTAATTTAGGACCTTAATTGGTGGACCAGGGGATCTATCTTCATAATTATTTGAAAACTAATACAATTATAGTCACTGGAGCTAAATCATATCATCATCATATCATATCATATATATACAGCCGGAAACAGGCCTTTTCGGCCCTCCAAGTCCGTGCCGCCCAGCGATCCCCGTACATTAACACTATCCTACACCCACTAGGGACAATTTTTACATTTTACATTTTACATTTTACCCAGCCAATTAACCTACATAAAGTGGTTCCCCACTTGCTCTTCAGACACTTGCCCAACCTCATTCCCCAAGAGGAGGTTCAGTGTTATGGCCTCATCAGCAGGGCCATATATATATATATACATTGATTAAGAAAGCTTTCCAGGAAAAGAAAACACTCCACCCTGTTCAAGCCCTTTGCACTATGAATAAGTTAATATTAGGGAAGTTAAGATCTCCCACTAGTACTACCCTAGTATTCTTACAGCTATCTGCAATCTACCTGCACATATAGTCCTCTGCTTCGCATTGACTGATACAGTCCCATCAAAGTGATCAACTCCTTCTTGTTTCCAAGTTCTAGCTACGTTGCTTCACTGCGTAATCTCCCAAGAATATCCTCTCTAAGCCATGTTGTTAAGTTCTCCCTTATCAAAAAGGCAACACTGCCACCCCTCCGCCATCCCCCTCCCCCCAATCCTCACTCACCCATATCTCTGCCATGCTTACAGCATCTATTCCCTGGAACATTGAGCTGCCATTCCTGCCCTGTTCTCAACTATGTTTCTGCTATGGGTATAATACTCCAGTTCACTGAGCCAATCCACACCCCAACTTACGCGTTAAGCCTCTTACAACAACATAAAGACAGTTTAAACCATCGGTCTTCCCTCATGGCATTACGCATTATATTTGTGGAAACCAGCACAACTCACATATCAGAAATATGTCGTTCAATGTGAGGTACTTTAATTATAACGTTCTTTTATTTACAACATTAACAACAAAACTGCAAACTCTGTCGTGAATGTTTTAATCCTGCTGAGAAAATTTCTAATAGTTAACCCTAATCTTTCACAAAGCATTATGAAACAAAAACAAGCCACTTGCTTATGCTACGCAATGAACAACATTAAAAAACCCTTACATGTTTTTGAACAGTTCAAAGCTGTTTTGACTTGATACTAGTGTAAACTGTGTGTTGTACCTGGGCTGTAAAGTTGTTGCAACTTGGTAAATAATGCAAACCATTCCTAAAAGTTAGTCTGAAATGATTGCTTGCATCTTTCCATCCCCTGGTGCGAAAGTACCATTGCAATTTAAGTCAAGTAACCAAAGACAAACGTACAGCATGGAAGAGCATTCTTGGTAATGTGATATGGATCTTGGTGTACACAATGGCTTCTTCCATATGGAATATACTCTTTATACTTAAATGTCCATTGCAATACTGAAAAGATCCTGACGGTTCTATCAATTCCCTGGTAGAAACATTACTTAATCACACGCATGACCAATTGCTTATTGGGATGGTCCCTGTGGGTTTCAACAGTTTAAATTCAGGTATAGTTCTGCAAGGTTAAAAAGAAAAATGAAAGGTTTTTGTTTTCGCAACAGGTTATTAGACTATGTAATGCATTACCACAAGTGGCTATTGAAGCGGAATCAATAACAACTTTCAAGAGGGAATTAGATAAACTTGGAGAAGAACCTATTAAAGATTCAGGGAATAAGCAAGGGGAGAATCTTGATGTGAAGTTAGCCTGGCTCTGGAGAAACGGCTACACAGCCCTTTCTGACAGATTTTAGTGTTCCCCCAGTATAGTTTGTGCTTTCTACACATAACATGTTTACCTTCCGACTAAAGGTCATCAAGCCAAAACATTCACTCTAACTCCTTAGGGTAGACAGAAGACAGAGTAGACAGTCTAGGGTGGGAAACCAGAACCTGTTCCCAAGATGGAAATGTCAAAGACTAGAGGGCATAGCTTTAAGGTAAGAGGGGCTAAATTTAAAGGAGATGTATGGGGTATGTTTTTTAGACAGAGAGTGGAAGGTGCCTGGCTGGGGTGGTGGTGGGGCCAGAAATGACAGGGCATTTAAGAGGGTTTTAGGTAGGCACACAGACATACAGGGAATAGAGGGATATGCAGGCAGAGGAGATTAGTTTAACCTGGCATTGTGTTTGGTACAGACATTGTGGGATAACTTTCCCTTCACCCTCCTACCAACCCACCTATCTCTCAATGTCAGCAAGACAAAGGAGATTGTGATCAACTCCAGGAAGCAAAGTGGCACATGACCAGTATAAATTGATGGCGCTGAAGCAGAGATGGTTGAAAGCTTCTAGTTCTTAGGAGTAAATATCACCAGCAACTTGTCCAGGACCAGCCATATCGAAGCAATAGCCAAGAAAGCACACCAACAGCTCTGCTTCCTTAGAAGGCTTAGGACGTTCAGCATGTTCCCAACAACTCTCACCAACTTCCACAGATGCGCTGTAGAAAGCATTTTTATCAGGATGCATCACAGCATGGTTCGGCAACTGCTCCATCCAAGACTGCAAGAGATTGCAGAGAGTTGTGGGCATAGCCAAGACCATCACACAAACCAACCTCCCTTCCATTGGCTCCATCTACACTTCTCGCCGGCTCTGCAAGACCATCACATAATCAAGGACGTCTCCCCTCAGTCACTCCCTCTTCTCCCATCTCACATCAGGCAAGAGGTACAGAAGTGTGAAACGCATACCTCAAGATCCAGGGACAGTTTCTTCCCAGCTGTTATCAGGCAACTGAACCATCCTATCACCAACGAGAGTGTGGTCCATCTACCACATTGGAGATCTTTGGTCTATCTTTAATTGGATATTTCTTGCATTATACGTTATTCCCTTTATCCTGTATCTGTACACTGTGGACGGCTTGATTGGAATTATAAATAGTCTTTGTGCTGACTGGATAGCATGCAACAAAAAAGCTTTTTTATAATAAATTAAACTAAACTAAACTTATCTAAACTAAACTATACGTTGAAAATTTTTGGTTAGGCCACCCCTCACCTTAGATATTTTTTTCTAAAGAGTGGTCGAGTCACAGATCTGTAAGCATAGAAACAGGTCCTTTGACCATCTTACTCATGCTGACCAAGATGGTATATTGGGATAAGAAGATAACTGCAGATGCTGGTACAAATCGAAGGTTTTTATTCACAAAATGCTGGAGTAACTCAGCAGGTCAGGCAGCATCTCGGGAGAGAAGGAATGGGTGACATTTCGGGTCGAGACCCTTCTTCAGACTGGGATATTGGGATATTGGGTTAGAGAGATGGAGAGGTTTAAGGGGGAATATAATTTATATATATATAAAATAAAAGTAAGATTTCATCCAGGTTAAAATATTTTATTCCTCAATCCCATCGAATCCTTTCATGATGTTAAAATCTTTAGTATGACCGCCCTTCACTTTGGGTATATTTTCTAAAACAAGTAGCCCTGGCCTGCTCAATCCTTGCTGCCAAGTTTATCCTCCCTACATTCTTAGCCGCATGTCTGAATGCTCAGTGTGAGTTTACTAACCTCTCTTTACTTGCAGCTGAAATTTACTAACCTCTCCTTTCGTGAAGCTGATATGGTAATATTGTGAGCTCCTGCAAACCAACCTCCTTAAAATGTCCAAAAGAAAACACATTCTCTCACTGTGCTATCATCGGCGATCTGCCGCAATGAATTATCATTCTTCTCAACAAAAATAAGTCATCTACCACTTTGCTCCTGTGAGTGGACTAAAGATGTAGTTTTCTGTAAAATTATTTGTGTCTCTCTATCAGAAGATAGATCTTTTGTTTGCAAGGCCTGGCTTTCTTCCCAGATCTTCTTGAAATGAAATGGATCTTGTCTTCTCTTGTTCTTTTGATCCCTAGCAAATAGATAGGCGAGAGAAGAATAGTAATTATGTTAGCTGCAGTGCCACAAGTATAAACCGCTTGAAACCAACACCCACTGAACACCTACTGAACTCAAATGGATGGAGCATTTCAATTTTTAAGGCTTGAATGATTACCGAGGGGGTTTTATAACACAATGTTCCAGCAACCTGGATAAAAACATTGTTTGAATTCAAACTGTGTTTGAGAGCAAAATTTAACTCAGTGGTAGCATTTTAAGATAAATAGTAGCTAGATTCCTTCTTGGCAAGAGGTATGCTAGTTTGAAAAAAGCCTGGCTAATAATTTGCGAAGGTATATGATACTTTCTCTCTTGTTCATATTCTATTATCAATTGCTGAAGAAACTCCTCTCATTTTTTTTAATTACATCTGATTACTGGTATGTCAATTTGGGGAATCCAAAAGACATAAACATCCACAACTGTAGCACTTACAATAATTATGAACTCTAATTAATTTTGGCTTTTTATGTACTATCCTGAACATTGAGTATATAAACACACATTCTTAGCAGTATGGTAATTGGGAGTTTGCTTGTGTTTTGCAAGCATTTTTTCCTAATGAGTGAGTGTTCCCTATAGGGATTTTGTATTTGTAATATTGGCCCTTTGATTTCTGTACATTTTGTACATCTTCCTTTACAACGACCAATAATTTAATTCTGAAAGCTGCTACATGGAAATTCATTCTTCATTTCTATTCCATCTGCATAATGTTTCATAGTATAAATCGACAAATTAAACATGACCAAATCGCAGATTAAAAGATTATGATGTTTTATTAATTTCGTGACAACATAAAATGCGTAATTGCTTTTGCTCTATATAACAATTTTGCAATCAATTGCAGTCACTCTACAAAATAAAGCTCTTCAGAAACATACCTTTTAATTTGGAAGTAGTCAGTGAGTGGTGCTGAAGCCTGGAATGCAGCATTTTCTGATTGCCACATATGCTTATTTTCTTTAAAGCATAAGCATATGTTTAATAGTTTCAAGGTGATGCAACATTTGTTGCAGTACAATTGTAAAGGTAGTAGAGAAACAAAACACCAGCAGCAAAGAACAACTATTTTATTTTAACCACAGATTTTTTTAATTGTGCATCTGAAGGCAACTGATGCAGTGGCTTTCCTTGACGATCGTCTGCTTTGATCTGTCCTTTTCACACCATGCATGCTCTTTGTACCCTTAGTTTCCCTCTCCCCTGACTCTGAGTCTGAAGAAGGTTCTCGACCCAAAATGTCACCCTCTCCATTAATCCAGAGATGCTACCTGTCCCGCTGAGCTACTCCAGCGTTTTGTGACTATCTTTGATGCAGTGACTGTTGAGTTGATATTTGATTAAAACTAACAAGATATGGAATTTTGAGATGTTTCATAACTACATCCCCCTCACCTCCTCCTCCAGATGTGGCTTTTTGATTGGCAGTCACAGTGTTGACTCAACATAGAAAGATCACGTCAAATTCACTTTGAAGTGTTTCCTGCTTATTGCTCACGATACACAGTAATGAATGTTACACGCCGTTACAAAGTAATGAGCTAGGATTCACCAAAGTCCTTGAGTTCTAATACAGATATCACCAAGCGATGTTTGATACAAGAAGGAAAAAAATGGTAATTGTCTTTGTTAGAAGAATTACCAATCAGAGAATATTTTAATTTAGGTACACACCAGGCATATTTGTCCTCAGAAACATGTTTCCAAAAAATCACAGGTGTACTGTCAGTGATTTCCTGCCTGATACTTTCAAGGATTTCCATTATTCATAGGTGGTAAAATACTGTTAGCACTTATTTGGAAAACTAGCTCCATATGTATTTTCACTCAGTCTGATTATTTCAGCACTGGTGTAATATTATGCACCACAGAACCTGCTCTCCATTTTATGTGTCAGGTGCAAAGAAATTAAAAAGTAATACATGCCAGCTGTTTGAAATAGAGGCAGTCCAGTGGTCACAATGCTTTAAAATGTGTTCTTTCCAGTGAACTTGAAATGGCAGGTAACCTAACAAAAAACTGCTGCAGCTTCAGAAGAATATGGGACACCTTAAGGGTCACATCCTGTTTTTGGAAGCAAACAAAAGATGTGAGTTGCTGCACTGATTTTCGGATTTGCAGAAATGTTGGTGTTTAGTTTAGTTTAGTTTAGTTTAATTTAATTTAGAGATACAACGTGTAAACAGGCTCTTTGGCCCATCGAGTTTGTGCTGACCAGCAATCACCTGTATACTAGCACTATTCTACGCACACTAGGAACAATTTACAATCTTTACCGAAGCCAAATTAACCTACAAATCCGTAAGCCTTTGGAATGTGGAGGATACTGGAGCACCCAGGAAAAACCCCATGCAGGTCACGGGGAGAAGGTACAAACTCTGTACAGACAGCACTCGTAGTCGGGATTGAACCCGGGTCTCTGGTGCTGTAAGGCAACAACTCTACCACTGCGCCACTGTGCTTCCCGGTGCGTCATCTGTTGATAACAGAACTTTATTGTCATTCGGTATAAATACCGAATGAAATTTCAGCAGTCACAAGACACAGCAAAAAAGAAAAGAACACAGGACACACGACCCCAACACAAACATCCATCACAGTGACTCCAAACACCCCCTCACTGTGATGGAAGGCAACAAAACTTCCACTCTCTTCCCCCCGCACCCACGGACAGGCAGCTCGACCCCTACCGAAGGCCCCGCGGCCGATGGAAGGTCCCGCGGCCGAACTGCGCCCCGGGGAAGAGACCTAATAAAAGAAAGGTTTCCCCTACCCCCACCCCCACACCCACACATACACAGAAAAAACAGAAACAAAAACCATCCCAACACCGACACAAACAAAAAAAAGAAAAAAAGACAAACAGACTGCCAGAGAGCCGCAGCCGTTAGGCGCAGCCACACGTGAGCCACAATGGTTTCCAGTGAGATGCTTAAATCAACGCAGAGCGGAACAGCACAAAAGCAGGCCCTTCAGCCCACAATGTCAGTGCCGAATATTAAAATATTATTAAAGTATTAAACATAAATAATTCTGTCATTATGTAGAAACAAGGAATTGCAGATGATGGTTTACACAAAAGGACAAAAAGTGCTGGAGTAACTCAAAGGGATCAGGTAGCATCTCTGGAGAACGTGGATAGGTGGCGTTTTCAGTTGGGACCGTTCATCAGACTGACATGTTTGCATGCTTCGATCATGAAGATTTTTGTTACAGCACATTAAATGTGGAGCCCTGCTAAAAGCTATTGTCATTCCGGTCATATCTTACAATGACTATGGAAGTTACTCTAAAAAGTGAACGCAGAAACTGGGCTGTAGATGATATGCTGGGTGTTCATTTCATGGACGTTCCTCTGGGAATAGGGCTATTTCCAGAGGATATAGGTTTAAGGTGAGGGGGGGGGGGAGAAAGATTTATTGAAAATACCTGAGGGGTGACTCTTTTACACAAAGGGTGGTGGGTGTTTGTAAAAAGCTGCTGGAGTAACTCAACGGGTCAGGCAGCATCTCTGGAGAAAAAAGATGGGTGACGTTTTGGGTCGGGACCCTTCTTCTGAAAGTATGGAGATGGTGTGGTGGGGGAGCGGGGGAAGGTGAAGAGGTGGAGGCGAGAAAAGACCAGGCCGAATCAATTTGGCCACAAATTCCTGGCCACCCACTATTTTCAGTATGATGATGAGTCCCAACCTGAAACATTACCATAATTTTCTCCATAGATGCTGCAGCACTTTGTGTCTATCTTAAGTAACTCGCATGCTGCTTTGTTACTTGCCCACCGGTGTCATTCTTTGCCATTTAGTTCCCTCTTTTGACTTTGTATATTAATTATTAGTCCTGGGCTTTTGAGAAGATCAAGAACCTTTAACCATTTTTGAGGCTTGACCAAAGTTTTTTCTTTTCTGACCTTTAATATTCATTTTCAGGATATGACTGGCACTGCCAAGGCTTATGTTTTGTTACTAATCTCTGAGTGGTGACAGTGCTCCCACAATGGTGTTAGGTCGGGTGCTTCAGAATTTTGAACACAATTGAAAGGACATTGATTTTATGTCCAGGCCAAGCTAGTTTGTGAATTAGAGCAGAACATGAAGGCAATGATGTGGGAGGTCTGTCTGGGTCCAAGATTAACACCATGACTGAACCCAACCTGACACAGTCAATCTGAACTCAGCCTGAATTGGGCAATTATATATTTCTCGGTAGCCGAGACAACCGAACCTGGGCATCAATGTAAATGTAACAAACTCAAACATGCTCACTGTATGATAATAAGCAGCACAGAAACTGTCCATTGACCCAACTGGGACACATTTGTATTCATACTCTATTTGAGCTTCCTCCAGTCTTTGTCTATCTACATCTATCAGCATATCCTGATCCTTCATCTCCTTGCCTAGTCTCGTAAATGTTTCAGTACTATTTATTTCTACCAAACTGATACTACGAAAGGGTCCTGATCCGAAACGTCACCTATCCTTTTTCTCCAGAGATACTGCCTGACGCGTTGAGTTACTCTAGCACTTTGTGTCTACGTCATTACACAGATTCTACACTTCTCAAATTAAACATTTTTTCTCTAAAACGCCTTGTTAGATTTCTGATACCTATCTTAACTTACCTCATTATGCTTTTCTCTGTAAGTGTATGCATTGTATACAAACCATCATTTTAAAGATCTCCATTGGTTCAATCTACAGCCTTCTTCATCTCAAAGGAAAAGATCTGTGATCCATTCATCCCTTCCTAATAGGTTAGATAGCGTTGATCCTAGTCCTCTCCCCACGGTCTGTCACAATACCAGGCCTACATTTGCAATCAATCTTTGTTGTTGTGTAACTCTCAATGACCCCTGCCCCTAAGTGCCAGTATACAGTATGAGCCTTTAAACAGGTATAGAAGCTTATCAGGTGGATAAGACGTGCTCACTTGTAATGCATTCATCAAATCCACCTTCAATTCTCTGAGCCAATCATTTCCTGGTTGATAGATAGACACAAAATGCTGAAGTAACTCAGCGGGTCAGCTGGAGAAGAGGTGGGGGTGGGACAAAGCCAGCAAATGATAGTTGGAGACAGGTTAAATGCTTGACACAAAATGCTGGAGTAACTCAGGCAGCATCTCTGGATGGAAGGAATAGGTGGTTTCGGGTTGAGACCCTTCTTCAGACTGAGTCAGGGGAGAGGGAGATACTGCGATAAGGAAGTGTCAGGTGTGAAAACGAGACAAATGGGATGGAGATCAAGGAAAATGTAGAATAGATCATTGTTAGCTAAGAGAAGGTAACAACAAAGCAAATAGAGATAAAATATAAACGAGGACAGTCAGACTGTTCGGAGAACTGGGAAGTGGGGAGGGATGGAGAGAAAGGGAAAGCAAGGGTTACTTGAAGTTAGAGAAGCCAATGTTCATACCGCTGGGGTGTAAGCTACCCAAGCAAAATATGTGGTGTCCTTCCTCCAATTTGCACTGGACCTCACTCTGACAATGGTGGAGGCCCAGGACAGGAAGGTCAGCGTACGAATGGGAGGGGGAGTTAAAGTGTTTAGCAAATGGGAGAACAGGTAGGTTTAGGCTGACAGAGCGGAAGTGTTCAGCAAAATGAATTCCGAGACTGCGCTTGGTCACGTTGATATATAGGAGTCAAAGGTTTCAAAGGTTTCAAAGGTCTTTTATTGTCGCATGTACCAATTAAAGTACAGTGATATGTCAATTACCATACAGCCATATGAAAATAAAGCAACAAGCCACACAACTACATAAAAGTTAACATAAACATCCACCACAGCAGATTCCTCACTGTGATGGAAGGCAAAAAAGTCCAATCTTCCTCTTTATTCTCCTGTGGTTGGGGCAGTCGAACCATCCATCAGGGCACTCGGGCAGTCAAACCATCCATCAGGGCACTCGAAGCTCCTGTAGCTGGCGGTCGAAGCTCCTGCGGCTTGGAGCTCCCGAAGTCGGTCTCTGACCAGAGACCATGAGCTCCGTGAGGTTAAGTCCACAAGCATCTATGGTTGGAACTCCGAGGTCAATCCCTGGCAAAGGGATGGCGGGCTCCGCGATGTTAAAGTCCCGTGGGCTCCCCGCAGTGGAGCTCTCAAAAGTTGGTCTCCAGCAAAGGCTGCTAACTTCTCAATGTTAGGCTGCAGTGCGGACGGAGATATGATATGGAAAAAAAATCGCATCACCGTTGAGGTAAGGAATTAGAAAAAGTTTCCCCCAACTCTCTCCCCCCCACCCCCCACATAAAACAAGCTAAAGAACACTAAAAACATACATTTAACACATACTATTAAAACACAAAGAAGGAAGGGACAGACAGACTGGTGGCGAGGCAACTATTGCTGGCGCCACCCGGTGGTGAGACACTTGGAACAGCGGATACAGTGGATGAGGTTGGAGGAGGTACAAGTGAACCTCTGCCTCTCCTGAAAAGACTGTCAGGGTCCTTGGGCAGAGTCGAGCGGGGAGGTATAGGGTTTTTTGATTAACCAAAGGTTCGAGATGAAAAGGAGACAAAAGAGTGTTGACAAGGAGGGAAGAAGTGTGAGAGAGCAGCGAAATGTAAAGTGCGAGGTAGAGATATGTGCAGAAGGGGATAAATGGGTGGGGGGGGGGGGGGGGGTTGGGGGGTGGAATTTGGAATCAGTCTGAACAACGGTTCTCCAGAGATGCTGCCTGACCCGTTGAGTTACTCCAGCACTGTGTCAAATGCACCAATACACATCAAAGAGTGATTCTAGAAAGACAGCACAAGCAAGTTGTGTATTATTCTCACAGCATTCTCTTTCCAGTTGTACTACCATTTTTTGTATTACGCCAATTATTAACACGGAAAAACAAAGTCCAAGGTTATTGGACTTCTCCATAAAACACAAATAGTTCTACTTGTGTTCTTATTCCTGTTGCAACCTATAACAAGGAATTTATTTCGTCAATTACTTTTGCAGTTTGAGTAGATGAATAATTAACGTGTTTGCAGCTATGTGACACCGGAGATAGTTCTTTAATTAATTGCACTTGAGGAGGGAAGGTGACATCTTGATTGATTATTGTCGAGCAACAGACTTTATCGTTGGCACCATATGATTGTATCATTTGAGACAAGAGCTTGGCAAAATGATGTGTACCCACACTTTAATTAATCGATAGCAAAATTCCCGAGAGTACTTGAAACTTGATTGTCCGTGGTATAGCGCTGAAAAGATGAGTAGTTTCAAAAATATGGAATAAAGTACTTCCATCAATTTTATGGAAATTGGAACAGCTACAAGTTTAGGGGGCTGCTTTAGGCTTCTCCTTGATATGATGGTGCTAATACCTGTGCTAATATGTCAAAAAAGAACAATTTTATAGAATAATCAAAAGGCGCAGCAAATGTAGCTTTACTTTAGACTAGAGATACTGCGTGGAAATACGCCTTCACTCCACAGAGTGCACACCGAGCATCGATCACCCCCTTACAGTAACACTAACTATCCTACACACTAGGGCCAATTTTTTTACCGAAGCCAATTAACTTACAAACCTGTACGTCTTTGCAGTGTGGGAGGGAACCAGAGCACCCAGAGAAAATCCACGCAGTCACTGGGAGAACATGAAAACTCCGTACAGTCAGCACCCGTAGTCAGGATCAAACCTGGGTCTCTGGTGCTGTAAGGCAGCAACTCTATCGCTGCGCCACTGTACCAACTACTGTGTAGCTCTTGAGAGATCTGAGCCAAATATTCCAATTTCCTCCCACACTCCAAAGACGTACAGGTTTGTAGGTTAATTGGTTTGGTATAAATGTAAAATTGTCGCTAGTGTGTGCAGGATTGTGTTAGTGTGCGGGGATCGCTGGCGGTGCAGAGTTGGTGGGTCAAAGGGTTGTTTCCGTGCTGTATCTCTAAACTAAACGAAACGAAATGAAACTAAACGAAACTAAACAAAACGAAACTAAACTAAACTAAACTGAACTAAACTAAACTAAAGTATAAGGTCAAAGAATGAAAATATCAATCCTTCTCTAAAGAATTGGGTGGTCAGTTTCAAACTTTTTAACATCCTTAAATTTAAAGAAATCAGATAAATCAGATAAATGATAAAAAATTAGCAATGAACTATTGGGGCAGATTATCTGTGAGATGGATCCACTGAAGAATTTTATCAAAGGTTCTGGAAGGGTAAGGTTCAACACCCATAATCATGCTTTATTCAGGACATTCCTCATTCAAAATTCCTCATTCCTCGTTCAAAACAGCATAAAGTCAATCCCACATTTTTATTCTCATTAAGAAGCGATGAAACAGAAAATCTTCACAAAACAGAAGGAATATAAAACAACAGTTAATTCTGATTTTCGAGAGGACACATGAGGACACATGGTACACACACAGCAGCTCGAGGCAGCACAATGGCACAACAATGGCACAGTGGTAGTGTTGCTGCCTTACAGCACCAGAGACCTGGGTTCAATCCTGACTACAGGTGTTGCCTGTATGGAGTTTGTATGTTCTTCCCATGACGGCATGGGTTTTCTCCGTAACTCCGGTTTCCTCCCACATTCCAAAGACCCACAGGTCTGTAGGTTAATTGGCTTCTGTAAATTGTAAATTATCCCTAGTGTGCAGGATAGTGCTAGTGTATGGAATGATCTCTGGTTGGCATGGATTTGGTAGGCCGAAGGGCCTGTCTCCACACTTTATCTCTAAACTAAACTAAACATGAAACAGAATTGTTCCATTTGACTGTGCAACTGTTGGCATCCAGGTTGCGAAATAATGCATTGTTTTCCTTACAGAAATGGTCGATCAGCAGATAGCATCCATGTTGTTCACTTATTAATAGATCATTTGGATGATGACTGTAATAAATGAGCCATTGTAGTCCAGAAAACACAAAACTGGCTGAGTGATCACTACTTTTTTTTTCTAACAGACTACATGCAAGTTCTGAAGAAGATGAGATAATTTTTCTACATGTCAGGAAATTTTGTGTTGAGTATTAGCATAATCTGTGATTTCATGCATTTATTACTAATTAAATGGAACCTTTATAATTGTCTCTCATTGTTAGGTGGTAATCAGACACTTAAGCATTGGCACAGATTAATTACATGCAAGCCCATGGAAGCCAAAATAATTACAATCAAAATCAGCAAGCCATGTTTTAAAATACAAAAGGGTTTGTCTGCGCTAAGGTTATCTATTGACATTAATTTTTCTTTGACTGTTGTGGAACTAAACATAAGCAAAAAGTTAGAATGCATTCTCCACATTCTCTACATTAATGTCGCCAGTCGGATACAATAAAATCACGTTGAAATAATATGTTGGATTCAGCTGTAATATTTGGAAGAAATGTTTCAGAAAAGTAATTGATTTGTCATGCGGTATTCAGATAAATATCATAATCAAACTGCATATGGCAGTGAAACAATATCTAAAACCTGACAGTGGCAATTCAATGGAAACTTGAAAGCTAGCAGTTATACAGTAATTATCTGATCCTACATTTTGATCCTGAATAATGTCCACTTTTTTTGCATGATTAAAAGATTTCTTTTAAGTTATTACCAAAATTCTTTAACTGGGAAATATAAATTAGAATATCAACGTACAAGCCCTTAAAATGTAAGTTTGAATGAGAAGCATTTTATTGTGATGTAATGATTGAATGAATAAGTTTATTGGCCAAGTATGCATATACAAGGAATGTGCCTTGGTGCTCCGCTCACAAATGACAACACAAACATACAGTTAACAATTAAGAATAAAGCATAACCACATCAAAACAATAAGGATACAACATTACTGTCTAAACATGTGAGTGAAAATAAACTAGAGCAAAAAAGGGACTACAGACTTTGGTTATTGAGTAGAACTATTACTCGTGGAATAAAAGCTGTTTTTATGTCTGGCTGTGGCTGCTTTGACAGTCCGAAGTCGCCTTCCAGAGGGAAGTGCTTCGAAGAGTTTGTGGCCAGGGTGAGAGGGATCAGAGTTGATCTTGCCCACTCGCTTCCTGGCCCTTGCAGTGTACAGTTCGTCAATGGGGGGGAAGGTTGCAGCCAACAACCTTCTCAGCTGTGCGAAAGATCCATTGCAGCCTCCGGATGTCGTGCTTGGTGGCTGAGCCAAACCAGAACATGATGGAGAAGGTGAGGGCGGACTCAATGATAGCAGTATAGAATTGGACCATCATTGCCTGTGGCAGATTGTGTTTCTTCAGTTGCCACAGGAAGTACATCCTATGTTGGGCCTTTTTGGCTGTGGAGTCGATGGTGGCCCCCCATTGAAGGTCCCTGGAGATGATGGTTCCAAGGAACGTAAATGACTCCACAGATGTGACTATGATGTTGTTGATGGTGAGTGGGGGGAGGGGAGGGGGATCTCTTCGAAAGTCTACAATTAGTTCCACTGTCTTGAGAGCATTGAGCTCCAGGTTGTTAAGATGGCACCAGGACACCAGCTGTGTCACTTCCCATCTGTAATTGGAGGCAGGTACCTGTTGGAAATGATTCTTGGAGGAATGTCACTTGCTTACCATCACTAACGTTTAAAGATTCAGGCTCTGAAACTGTCTGGTTTAAAATAATCTGGCAATAGTTCCCTGAAATTATTTTGTACGTTGAATGCTCCAGGTATACATAACGGAAAAGTAGAAATAAAGAACTGCAGATGCCAGTTAATACGCCAAAGGATACAACACG
Organism: Rhinoraja longicauda; assembly: GCF_053455715.1. Taxonomy (NCBI): domain Eukaryota; kingdom Metazoa; phylum Chordata; class Chondrichthyes; order Rajiformes; family Arhynchobatidae; genus Rhinoraja; species Rhinoraja longicauda. Next base: position 52,663,908 of record NC_135959.1, on the reverse strand, counting down.
TAGTCACTCAACAGGGGTCAGGCAGTATCTTTAGAGAACATGGATAGGTGACGTTTCTTAAGAAGAAACGACACCTATCCATTATCAAGAAGTGTTTTCTCATTACATGGTGTTAATTTATTACAGCTCCATTCAAAGGATTCTGAAGCTTTTTTTTTTTTTTTTTTTAAATCAAGACATCACTGGCACGGTGGCACAGCGGTAGAGTTGCAGCCTTACAGCGAATGCAGTGCCAGAGACTCAGGTTCGATCCTGACTACCGGCGCCGTCTGTACGGAGTTTGTACATTCTCCCCGTGACCTGCGTGGGTTTTCTCCGAGATCTTCGGTTTCCTCCCACACTCCAAAGATGTACAGGTATGTAGGTTAATTGGCTGGGCAAATGTAAAAATTGTCCCTAGTGTGTGTAGGATAGTGTTAATGTGCGGGGATCGCTGGGCGGCGCGGACCCGGTGGGCCGAAGGGCCTTTTTCCGCACTGTATCTCTAAATCTAAAATCTAAATCTAAAGACCAAGCCCTTCCCTGGATGTGTTTGAGAATGTGGTGGTGAGCTGTCTTCTTTAACCCTTATAAGCCTTTGAGTGAAGGTGATTTACCAAGAAGACAGTGGAAATGATTTAAAGGTATGTTGAAAACCTCCTTGAAGAAATGTAATATCCCCACTAAATCTCTGTAAATCTCTGGCCCCACCTTGGCCTCATTAGCCACCCGTGAACCCATAAAACCTAAGTGGAAATAAGTCATCTGTAATTCCAATAGACTTCAATGATGAAGAACAAGAACAAGACCAAGAATGGGATCTGCAACTGGATCGAGAACTAAGACAAGAATATAAAATTACTGTTGAGGAGGGCATTCCAAAAACAGTAATGGTCTGCCTGGGGCACTGAGGGATCGAGGTACCAGCTTGTTAAGTTGTCCTCGGATGTCGGCTATGGGAATGGATCTGCCGGCTCTGACCGGGCAGGAGTTCCATAGCCTCGGGTGCAGGGGCCAAATTCAACCTGCTGATCGGCATGCAATTCACAATGAGGTTGAGATCAGCCATTTCACCCAGCCTAGGCGCCACATTTTTGGGGGATTTCAAGTGCTCTCTCATAATATTGTGTGGATTAAAGGATTAAAGCCAGCAGTTGCCAGAAAATCGGTGGTGAAACTGTAGTGAGTAAAGTCAAGAGGTTCTAATTTCCTCAGTAACAATATCAGAAACAAGCACACATTTGATGTGGTCATGATGAATCATTGCCTGGCCACCTCTTTGTTCGAATTCCATACTCCACTCTGCCCTACAGGTTATACTCAGGCAGTGCTGTAAATCTCATCTCATGATCAAGATTGAGTTTAGTACTGGGAAGGCTGCACAAGTTTTTTCCTTTTCTTGCTTTTTCAAGAGAGGCTCTGCTGATATTCCTGCCTGGAGCTACAAAGCTGCAAATTTAGTTTAGTGTAGTTTAGAGATATAACGCAGAACCAGGCCCTTCAGCCCACCGAGTCCGCACCGACCAGCGATCCCCACACATTAACACTACTCTACACGCACTGGGAACAATTTACACTTATACCAAGCCAATTTACCTATAAACCTGTACGTCTTTGGAGTGTGGGACGAAACCGAAGATCTCGGAGAAAAAGCACGCAATCACGGGGAGACGTACAAACTCTGTATAGACACCCAGAGTCAGGATCAAACGCGGATCTCCGGCGCTTGAAGCGGTGTAAGGCAGCACCTCTACCGCTGCGCCACCGTGCCACCCTTGGAGTTTGCTACAAGTCCCAGTGAATGTGTTCCCCAGGACTTAGCTCTGACTTACTCAGGCAGTGGGTGACCGGGCAGCAACACTGCTGTTAGCATTCCATTACTGGAGACTTTATCATCACTTTTTCCCAGTTGTGGGCAGCACAGTGGTGCAGCAGTAGAGTTGCTGCTTTACAGCGTCAGAGACCCGGGTTCACTCCTGATCACGGATGCTGTCTGTATGGAGTATGCACGTTCTCTAAACCTATCCTATTCATGTACTAAGTTGTGGTATTGTGCTGTTGTTAATATTAATTAGGGCTGTTTAATTCCATAAATAAAAGTTTTCAAACATATGATACTCTTGCTAAAAACGTAGGAGTCACATGTCCCAATGGGTATTACAATCCCCAGCACAATATTGTTCTGCTCTGGGTTAAATTGTTGTTTTAATTAATAGTTGTGCAATGACATTTGCAAACTGCTAGGTGCTGGAGTAACTCAGCGAGTCAGGCAGAGTTCACTTTGTGTTCTATGCAAGACTCCTGCATCTGCAGTTTCTTGCGTCACCATTTTACTGCTCTACTACAAGATCTACTCAAGTATGGCCTATTTTGAAGAGTCATAGTCATAGAGTCACACATCATGGAAACAGGCACTTTGGCCCAACTTGCCCACGCTGACCAAGATGCCCCATCTACTCTAGTGCCACCTGTGCGCATTAGGCCCACATCCCTCTAAACCTTTCCTATTCGTGTACCTGTCCAAATGTCTTTTAAATGTTATTATAGTACCTGCCTCAACTACCCCCTCTGGCAGCTCGTTCCATACACCCATCAACCAAGAGGTTCTCCACCATTCTCTGATGTGAGTTCTGTGAGTCCCTCTCTGTGTGATTCCTGCTGCTCTTCAACCATGTTCTGACCTGGACTCACAACTACAGCCAGGTGTGCTTTCTCAGCCCTAGCCTGAGCCGTCATTTTGTGCGAGATGGCTTCCAGCTCCATTTGCTGGCCTCCTGGTTTGTGCCCACCCAGGAAGGGTCCTGATCTAAAACACTGCCTATAACATATCCTCCACACATGCTACCTGACCTGCTGCGTTCCTCCAGCACTTCCACGCAAATTTCCAGGCCATGGAGTTCCATTAAAGACATGGAAATGTTGCCCTACAGCGATATAATGCAGACATCTGATGTGTTTTATAACTTTACTACATCAAGGCAAGATCCACCCCAGACAATGGTCAATATGTAACGTAGTGCTCCTGATAGGGTGGCAAATAAAAGCTTTGACATCATTTAGGACTGTTCAGCATTCAAGGCACAGATTAAAAGTTAAGCTTCCTTTATCCTTCAACACATTTCTAGAGCAGATTAATGATTCCAAAGTCAAATTTAAAATGAGTGCAGGAGAGCACACGAGACAACCATCTGATTTTAAGATGCTATTAAGGAGTCATCAAGCCTCAGCTAATTCAGATGCAGACATGGTTAACCGGGTTTCTCTCAGGATAGCTGTTGGAATGAAATTCTCTTAAGACCACAACATGATGCATTGCTGGAGCTTTGTGGCATTGCCCTCAAAGGGCAACTTGATAAGTAATGATAGGCTGTGATTTACGATGATTGTGCAGTAGACTGTTTCATCTGGAAAAAGTGTTCTTCCAGATTACTCTCTGAAGAGAGTATAAGCTTTTGGCTTTGACAGTAAGTGTATTGGTTTTCTATTTAACATGCACATGCACGTTGTGGCATTTATTAATCCTAAGATATTGTTGTTTCAAGGTATGTAGAGTCTTTAGTATTTTAAAGCTCCATACATATGTATGCAATAGATATTATACTGTTTGTGTATTTAAATCTGTTTTTAATATTAAAATTTGTGACAGGAGTAATGCTTAAATATTTAAACAATATATTCTAATCTAATTATTATCTGCTCAGTAAATTCTGAAAAAAATTTGGGATGAATATTTTTCATCAATATGTATAAACTGGTTGGCACCCTCAGTTTAGGAATGGACAACCAGTGTCAACAATTTTAATGATGTTCCCATCCCATGAGTGAATAAAAATACATGCGAGATGCATTTAACGATAAAATTATAGAAATAATATTAATTAAAATAAGCATTTTCGCCATTCTGCTTTCCATGAAACAATTCTAACATGACAGTAATTCGGAACAAAACAAACACCATTCTCCGTTAAATGCATAAAGTATTTAACCCTTTCTAATAAGCAGTCAAATCCCCAAACAATATGTAGAAACTAATAACTGCAGATGCTGGTTTAAACCTAAGATCGACTCAAGTGCTGGAGTAACTCAATGGCTCAGGCAGCATCGCTGGAGAAGGAGGATGGATGCCGTTTGGGGGCAGGACCCTTCTTCAGACTGACTTGTCGGGAGGAGGTAGAATTGGGCCATGCGGGATTGGGGAACGATGATGTTGGAGGCTGTGGAGGGCAGGTCGCTAGAGGTGATGAAATCGGAGATAGTCCTGGAGATAATGGCCTGGTGCTCATCTGTAGGGTCATGGTCAAGGGGTAGGTACAGGAGGTGTCCGAGAGCTGGCATCTGGCCTCAGCATGGTAGCGGTCTCCAAACAATGTGGCTTCAAAATCAGGATCATTGAATCACTTTTTAAGGAATGAGAAAGACACAAAGTGCTGGAGTAGCTCAGCGGGTCAGGCAGCATCTCTGGAGAAAACGGATAGGTGGCGTTAAGGATCGGAACTCATTCTCAGTAATGAGAAATCAGGGTGAATTACGATTATTAGTACGTCCACATAAGCTATTTCTATTGAAATTTGCAAATTCCTTCCATTTGATTAATACTGGTGTGTTGTTCTATTGAGTGTAGAAGATTACAGTGACTCAAGACATCATTCTGTATATTTTAGGCACAGCATGCTAGCGATTTGTACACAATTGGCCACTTTCCTTAAATAATATTTCATGCATATGACTTAATAGGAATCTGAGGGTGGATTCACACAAAGGGTGGTGGATGTATGGAACAAGCTGCCAGAGGAGGTAGTTGAGGTAGGGACTATCCTAACATTTAAGAAACAGTTAGACAGGTACTTGGATAGGACAGGTTTGCTGGAATATGGACCAAATCCTGGCAGGCGGGACTAGTGTAGCTGGGACATGTTGGCCAGTGTTGGCGAGTTGGACTGAAGGGTCTGTTTCCACACTGTATCACTCTATGACTATACAATAAATAATTATTTTCAATCAGAATTTGTGGTATTTCTTTAGATTAAAAAATTGTACTGGTATGCTTATAAAAGGAAATTGTGCTCTTTGAATAAACAAATCCCCAATTTTCAATCTTCAAACGATATTGATTGAGCCCAACTAATTGGTCAGAAATACTGAAGGAGCCATCCATAGCTTGTGATTTTGCCTTATTTGACTAGTTATGGCACTGCCTTTAGTTAACTTGTAAATTCCAATCATGTGTTACAAAAAAAAATTGTATCGTTATCACACAGCTGAGGCCCATGAGGTTTTGATGGACGAATTGCCATTTTAAATCTAAACAGAGCTCCAAGCCCAACAAATTGTAATAATATTTAATTTTAAAGTATTTCATTATATTGACAAGTATCTACCATGCGATGATTCTTGTGCAAAATATAGCAATGTGTAAGTGACTTTGATGTGTTTGATGGCCTACTGTAAACTGTCCGAACTGATAATTATCCCCCTGCATTTTACTGCAGATGTAAGGAACCAGGGTAGTTTCAAGACAAGAATCTACTGTTGGATTTTTTCTCTGGAGATAGACACAAAGTGCTGGACTAACTCAGTGGGTCAGGCAGCACCTCTGGAGAAAAAGGATGGGTGATGTTGCGGGTCGGGACCCTTCTTTAGACTGAAAGTAGAGGGGAGGAAACTGGAGGTAAGAAAAGGCCGGAACAAAGCAGGGTTGGCAACAGATAACCAAGGAAGGGTGGAGCCCATAAAGGCCCATTGTTGGCTGGAGAAGAGGTGAAAACGAAGGAATACAAGGATGCACACAGTGGAACTAGTAGGTAGATTCGACTAGGATGGGGAAGGGGGGAGAGAGGGAATGCAGGGGTTACTTGAAATTAGAGGAATCAATGTTCATACAGCTGGGTTGTAAGATGCCCAAGCAAAACATGAGGTGCTGTTCTTTCAATTTACACATGGCCTCAATCTGAAAGTGGAGGGCCAGGACAGAAAGGTCAGTCTGGGAATGGGAAGGCGAGTTAAAATGTTTGGAAAACGCAAGATCGCATAGGTCAAGGTAGACGAGCGTAAATGTTCAGCGAAACAATCACCCAGTCTGCGCTTGGTCTCGCCAATATATAGGAGCCCACACCGAGAACAACGGATACAGTACACGAGGTTAGAGGAGGTGCAAGTGAACCTCTGTTTCACCTGAAAGGACTGCTGGGGTCCCTGGGTGGGGTCGAGGGAGGAGGTAAAGTTAGGAAAAGGGGACGTACAACGAGATCTGGGTGTCCTAGTGCATCAGTCACTGAAAGGAAGCATGCAGGTACAGCAGGCAGTGAAGAAAGCCAATGGAATATTGGCATTCATAACAATAGGAGTTGAGTATAGGAGCAAAGAGGTCCTTCTGCAGTTGTACAGGGCTCTAGTGAGATCGCACCTGGAGTACTGTGTGCAGTTTTGGTCTCCAAATTTGAGGAAGGATTTTCTTGCTATTGAGGGCTTGCAGCGTAGGTTTACTAGGTTAATTCCCGGAATGGCGGGACTGTCATATGTGGAAAGACTGGAGCGACTAGGCTTGTATACACTGGAATTTAGAAGGATGAGAGAGGATCTTACCGAAACGTATAAGATTATTAAGGGGTTAGACACGTTAGAGGCAGGAAACATGTTCCCAATGTTGGGGGAGTCCAGAACAAGGGGCCACAGTTTAAGAATAAGGGGTAGGCCATTTAGAACGGAGATGAGGAAAAACTTTTTCACTCAGAGAGTCGTGAATCTGTGGAATTCTCTGCCTCAGAGGCAGTGGAGGCCAATTCTCTGAATGCATTCAAGAGAGAGCTAGATAGAGCTCTTAAGGATAGAGGAGTCAGGGGGTATGGGGAGAAGGCAGGAACGGGGTACTGATTGGGAATGATCTGCCATGATCACATAGAATGGCGGTGCTGGTTCGAAGGGCCGAATGGCCTACTCCTGCACCTAGTGTCTATTGTCTATTGTAAAAGGAGTTGGCAAGGGGGGAAAACTGGTTTAGTGGCAATTGTCAAAGGGCCGTTGCAGCTTAAAGCCTGAAAACAATCAATGACCAGGATGACAGGGACTGAGCAAAATCCTTGTGCAAAGAGAAAGGAAACCATTCCTTTTAAGGATAGTTAAAACATAGAAACATAGAAACATAGAAAATAGGTGCAGGAGGAGGCCATTTGGCCCTTCGAGCCAGCACCGCCATTCATTGTGATCATGGCTGATCATCCACAAGCAGTAACCTGTGCCTGCCTTCTCCCCATATCAATTGATTCCACTAGCCCCTAGAGCTCTATCTAACTCTCTTTTAATTTCATCCAGTGAATTGGCCTCTACTGCCTTCTGTGGCAGAGAATTCCACAAATTCACAACTCTCTGGGTGAAAAAGTTTTTTTCTCATCTCGGTTTTAAATGGCCTCCCCTTCATTCTTAGACTGTGCCCCCCTGGTTCTGGACTACCCCAACATTGGGAACATGTTTTCCTGCATCTAGCTTGTCCAGTCCTTTTATAATTTTATATGTTTCCCCTCTCATCCTTCTAAATTCCAGTGAATACAAGCCCGGTCTTTCCAATCTTTCTTCATATAACATCCCGCCAACCCGGGGATTAATCTCGTGAACCTACGCTGCAATGCCTCAATAGCAAGGATGTCCTTTCTCAAATTAGGAGACCAAAACTGCACACAATACTCCAGATGTGGTCTCCCCAGGGCCCTGTACAAATGCAGAAGGACCTCTTTACTCCTATAATCAAATCCTCTCGTTATGAAGGCCAACATCCCATTAGCTTTCTCAAAAATATTCTAATTTTTATTCTTTATTATAATTCACTATTATCTGCACATATTACATGTTCATTAACGGTGATGACAAGATTGCCAAGCACATCTCCTGACTGGCAGCCAAACACAACCCCATGGGATTTCTTTTTTGACACTTAAGTTGCTCAACACATTTAATTACAGTACTTGTGGACAGCATAAAAGCATATGGTGAATGCTTTTTATTTGCTACTTATCTATAATAATTAGCTCACAAACAGGTGAAACGGCTCCACCGACAAAGATAGCAGGTGGATATTTTGCAGTGTATTCGATAATTAACAGAGTAAAAGAAGTGACTATGCTCATAATCGATTGTCGTATCATTTTGGAAACGATTTAGCCTCAATAACAGTCAGAATTACATATACAATAGCCTAAGATAATATTTTGATGTCTTAGTTCTCATGACACTAAAGATTCTGGTTTTCTAGATTTTGGTCACCCTGTTACTGGAAAGATGTTAGTCTTTAAACTTTAGGCTTTAGACTTTAGAGATACACCGTGGACACAGGCCCTTCAGCCCGCCGAGGCCGTGCCAACTAGTGATCACCCCACCCCGTACACTAGCACCATCCTCCACACGAGCGACAATTTAAAATTTACAGAAGCCAATTAACCTACAAACCTGCACATCTTTGGAATGTGGGAAGAATCCGGAGCTCAAGTTGGAAAGGGTACAGAAAAGATATACGAGGATGATGCCAGGACTCGAGGGCCTGAGCTGTAGGGAAAGGTTGAGCAGGCTAGGACTTTATTCCTTGGAGAGCAGGAGGGTGAAGGATAATCTTATAGAGGTGTATAAGCTCATGCAAGGAATCGATAGAGTAAATGAACAGAGTCTTTTATCCAGAATAGGGAGATCAAGAACTAGAGGAGATAGGCTTAAGAAAAGGGGGTGGACGGGGTGGGGGTGGACGGGGTGGGGGGGGGGGGGGGGAGGGGTGGAAGATTTAACAGGAACGTGCAGGGCAACCTTTTTACACAAAGGGTGGTAGGTGTACGGAACAAGCTGCCAGAGGAGGTTGTTGAGTCAGGTACTATCACAATGTTTCTGATATACTTAGACAGGTACATGGATGGGATAGGTTTAGAGGGATGTGGGCCAAATGCAGGCAGGTGGGACTCGTACAGATGAGGCATTTTGGTCGGCGTGGACCAAAGGATCTGCTTCCACACTCCATGACTCTATGACTCAATTCTTTTACCGCAATTATATTTGCATTCAGGAATTCCTCCTTTCTTTATTCCCACCTCCCCTTAAGACCTCCTCAACATCCGATTGCTTCTTTCAGATGGGACGCGAAGAATATTCTAGGTTATGGGCTTCTTCACAACCATCAGCATCTCAAGTCATTTAGCTGGCACTTATTAGTGAGCTTAGCTGAAGTTTGGTGTTTTCAGATCTCTGGAACTGTTGTGCTACAGGGCTGAGAACTGTATTCTGCATTCTGCACCTTTTCATTTGCTCTGCCTAATGTACTTGAGTTTGGCTTGATTGTATTTATGTACAGTATTATCGGATCCGATTGAATAGCATGCAAAACAAAGATTTTCAATGTATCTTGGTACATGTTACAATATAAAACTAAACTTAAACCTTCTGGTAATTACCTCGGGCCTTAATATTCTGCATGGGAATATTTGGTACAAGCACAATGATATTTGTCCAAATAGGCCAATGGAACATTTTAATTTCAAGTTCAAGTAACACGATGATGTTTGAATTCCAGTTGTACCATTGTTGCATATGGTTCAATGTTTCCTTTATTAGCACATGTACCACGATACAGTGAGATTTTATTCTTGCATACAGATCAGTACGATTATTGCCATACATACAGTAAGTACAATCTCCGGTTAAGCACATAATGCATAGAAACAGCCCACTGAGTCCATGTGCAAGAGTCACCAGGTTTTGGCACCATGGCACATTTATAATCAAACAGAGTAGAATATTTTAAATGAAGAATATGCCCTGGAGTTTGCTATTCTTATTCCATGCTGCATATGTCAAAAGGAAGCTGAATCGGCAATATTATTTGAAGGGGTGCAGATAGAAAAGAAAATTTAGGCCAACCTGCCATTTCTGGCATAGAAAGTACTTTCCCATCACAATGGTTAACAAATACCTGACTGAAAGAACATTTATCTCCAGTGGCCTTGCCTGGCCACCCATTTGGCAAGATGCTTCCTGCTTTCTGTTGTCAAATTATTATTGAATTTAATTAATATCAATTTATCATATAGTCATGAATTCACTTAACAGGATGCATCAACCTTTTCTCCTCAATGTTGAAGTTTACCTTAATTTATAAAGATTTCTCCTTAGTTTTCCTGCTTCATTTTGTATTTTTATTTTCTTCCAATGAATATCTCTATCAGAAACCCATCTTAAAGTTTCCAGAGCTTAGAAACAGTTGCCCCAGGCTTCAGTGGTGAGAAATAACTAGATGTTCAAACATGTATAGAACACCAATGCTATGTCTTTCAGACAAACAATATTTTTTGAAATGCATCTCAAACCAAAACTTAAGGTGAAGGTAGAGTTAAAAATGGGGATGAGGTACACAATAATATAGGGAGAGGGAAGATCAAAATTTAAGTCAACGGTGTACTTAATGGGAAAGTCACTGAGCTGCTGGGCCATGATAATGCACCAAAATGGATAACTAGTCAAGAGTGAAGAGTGTTTCAATAGAAGGCAGTGGAGGCCGATTCACTGGATGTTTTCAAGAGAGAGTTAGATATAGCTCGAAGGGCCGAATGGCCTACTCCTGCATCTATTTTCTACGTTTCTATGTTTCTACATGTTCCTTCAATGGAACAATAACATTCCTGGCCTGTATCATCATATCATATATATACAGCCGGAAACAGGCCTTTTCGGCACACCAAGTCCGTGCCGCCGCACCAGCGATGAAAAGCCCCGCAGCCGAGCTGCACCGGGCGATGTTAAGCCCCGCAGCCGAGCTGCACCAGCGATGAAAAGCCCCGCAGCCGAGCTGCACCGGGCGATGTTAAGCCCCGCAGCCGAGCTGCACCGGGCACTGTTAAGTCCAGCGGCCAAGCCGCACCGGGATGTAAAGTCCAGCGGCCGAGCCGCAGCAGGCGATGTAAAGTCCAGCGGCCGAGCCGCAGCGGGCGATGTTAGGCCCCGCAGCCGAGCCGCACCCCGCGCCGTGAGGAAGAGAAAAGTCCCCCCCCCCCACACCCACCCACCCACCCACACCACCACCCCCTCCCACACATACACAACCAAAAAAAAATATATAAAAACCATCCCAACACCGACACACAACAAAAAAAGGGGAAAAAAAGACGGACAGACTGCTAGTCAGCCGCTGCCACATTAACACTATCCTACACACACTAGGGACAATATTTACATTTACCCAGCCAATTAACCTACATACCTGTACGTCTTTGGAGTACTCATAGGTAACATGTAATAAACAAAAAACAATAAATTAATAACCCAAATTCTATTGCAAAAAAGCCCAAAGTCCTTCATGCAACCAAAGACAATCCATAGTTCATAATTGAGTTTAGTGTTGTGTAGTTTTCAAAAGCATGATGGTTACTGGGAAGTGGATATTCTTGAATCTGGGGTCATGGTTTTACAGACTCCTATACTTTTCTCACTGTGGTTGTTCCAGGACATTCCATATACAGTAGAGTGCAGTAAATATGCATGGGAGTGTATTTTTAAGGATTATATGTGCCATATAGTATAAGTCTTGATTACAATATTATACCAGCCACTGTTGTTAGCAAAGGATTGGTGCGCAATGAATTGAAACAAAGGACCTGCACATTACAATTCGAGCTGAGAAGACTAAAGATATGAGTTAATTCATGTTTGATTAAATCTAGCATATATGAATGTTCCTGTAAATAATTAGTTAATTGCATAATTTTATAGGTGCAATTAGTAAACTGCTGACATAATTTAATATGTGTGGGTAGTTGGTGATGAAGGTTTATTTTTATAAGGTTAGATGAATGTGAGTTCACTGTTGGAACCGTGTCCCGTGAGTATACTGTTGCAAATGCGTAAATGAGGCCAAATAAAGGTCAATATCATTGCTGTAGGAGGGGAGTCATATGTCACGTGTAGTCAAAGCTGAGGTGGCCAAGAGATTTATTTCCTCAAAGGACATTATTAAACCAAAATCCAAAGAACTGCAGATGGCATGGTGGCGCAGTGCTAGAGTTGCTGCCTTACGGCGCCAGAGACCCATGTTTGATCTTGACCACGTACGGAGTTTGTATGTTCTTTCCGTGACTGCGTGGGTTTCCCCCAGGTGCTCTGGTTTCCTCCAAGACATACAGGATTGTAGGTTTTGTAAATTGTCCCTAGTGTGTAGGATAGTGCTAGTGTACGGGGTGATTGCTGGTCATTGCGGACCCGATTGGTCGAAGGGCCTGTTTACACGCTGTTTTTCGAAACAAAACGAAACGAAACGAAACGAAACGAAACAAAACGAAACTAAACTAAACTAAACTAAACTAAACTAAACTAAACTAAACTAAAATGTTGGATGTAGAAACAAAGAACAGCAGATACTTGTTAATACATAAAGGGACACAAAGGAGGGGGGGGGGAGAAATATGCAGAAGGGGAGAGGTGGCAGGTAATAGGTCGTGCAGGCGAGGGGAATTTTTGACAGGAAGATTGGAACAAAGGCCTGGGGTAAGTAAGAACAATAGGTGTGAGACAGGTTTGAAGAGTTTGGGGTTGTGAAGCCAGTGGGAGTACAGTAGTGGCTGTCGGGGTGGGAAAGGTTGGGGTGGAGCACAAGTGTTCCGCCCTCAGTCCACCGAGGCCTACTCAATCTCCTGGTTGCTGACCATTTTAACTCCCTTTCCCATTCCCACACTGACCTTTGTGTCCTGGGCCTCCTCCGTTGTCAGAGTGAGGCCTCATATTCCACTTGACTAGCTTACAACCCAACGGTATGAACATTGAATTCCCCAATTTTAGGTAACTTCTCCCCGTACCTCCTTTTATAACCTACTCTCCCCCCCCCCCCTTCCCCTCCTCTGGGTCCCACCTAGACCTCTACCCATGTCAGTCTGAAGAAGAGTCTTGACCAGAAACATCACCCGTTCCTTCTCTCCATTGAGTTACTCCAACATTTTGTGCCTATCTTCGGTTTTCACCAGCATCTGCAGTTCATTCCGACACAATTTTTGCATATGTTGCTCTACAGCTAAGTGGTGTTGTTTTAAAAATCGTGCTTGTGTTAAAGGGCTAAATATTATCCTTTTCACCTGACAAGCTCCCTGCAGGAGGCTCAAAGTATACACATAAAACAAAATCATTTTCTCAATGCAAGGCATTCACAAATTCACGCAGAGTTGGTTAAATACTATTGGGACCAGAGTTACACATATCTCTCTGGTTCCAGCACCTTTGTGCTGGGAGTGGGAATTAACCTACATTATTCTATTAGCATGTAAATAGTAGGCGATCCCCACCAGAAAATAACGCAGATGCATGTGTGTTCCTCGAGATTACCAACAATGCTTTCTTTGTGAGGCAGTCATTCATAACATTTCTTTGGAGAAAAAGCCCAATTGTGTGGCTGGCTCCTTCAAGATATGCTTTAGACAATGCAACGATAGATGACAAGCACACTGCACAAACTCTCTCCTGCCCTGGAGAACAGATACAATGGGCAGATGGGTGTATCAAAGTCTTCAAAGCACAGACCTTTTAGGCAATAATCTGTCGACTTACTTCTCTAATGGGAGGTCTATCAAAACACCCCTAGAAATTTAGATAAACTGCTGAATAAAATATAGCCCGTGTTGCAAAAAATTGCTTTGTGCACAATGGATTTTGATAAGAAGTATTTTTAAGACAGGCAGTAATTTGAGGATAGAAAATTGTTTGCTTGCACTGAAGCTGTTTTGTCCATGCGGATTTTTCAACTGACCACTGGTCATTTTTAATAGTAAAGTAATGGGGATGACTCTTAAAAATATATATATATTCAGTTTGCTCCACTTTCGAATAAAGTACAATTTGATTTTTCACCACAAAAGAATGAAAGATACATTGAATATATTGACATTTACGGGTGGCACAGTGGTGCAGCAGTAGAGCTGTTGCCTCATGGCACCAGAGTCCTAGGTTTGATCCTGGCCTCAGGTAATGCCTGTGTGGAGTTTACACATTCTCCATGTGACCTCATGGGTTTCCAACAGGTGTCTCCTCCAAAATCCTAATGACGTGTGGGTTTGTAGGTTTAGTTTAGTTTAGAGATACAGCGTGGAAACAGGCCCTTCAGCCCATCAGATCCGCACCGACCAGCGATCCCCGCACATTAACACTATCTTACACACACTGGGGCAATTTTTACATTTACTAAGCCAATTAACCTACAAACCTGAACATCTTTGGAGTGCGGGAGGAAACCGAAGATCTCGGAGAAAACCCACGTGGTCACGGGGAGAACGTACAAACTCCATACAAACACCACCCATAGTCGAGATTGAACCCGGGTCTCTGGCGCTACAAGCGCTGTAAGGTAGCAACTTTACCGCTGCGCCACAAAGCCGCCCACTTAATTGGCCTCTGTAAATTGTCCCTAGTGTGTAGTGGGATAACTAGTCTGAACTGGTGATCAATGATCAGCATGAACTCGGTGGGCTGAAGGGCCTGTTTCCATGCTGTATCTCTAAAACGAAAATTTATCCAAGCTCTCAAGGGAAGCCGATGTTTATAAAAATGTCATAGAAAATGTCAGGAACAGAAAATTGATCTATCGCTTCTCTTCCACGTTCCGCCCAACGAACATTGATTGCGAACATAGAAATTTCAGACTGTATTCTCATCACACCCATCTTTTATCATGAAGGAGTGAAAGCGGGAGAGAGAAGATAAAGAATATTCTAAATCAAACATCAAACAGGTGGACTGCTTTTTGGGCATGTCTGTTATTACTGAGAAGGGAATTCTATTTTTATTTGGCCAATGGTAATGATGGCCTTCTCTTCAAACACCAGCCGGGAACGTGTGCAGTGAGGCTATAATAGGTAGATCATCTGTGTGCATTGCATACTTTAGGTCAGGAGTTTATGGCTTTAATGAAAACCTTTTCTTCAGAGTCCCAGTCTGTTTAGTACTTGACGTACTATTTAGCTGGCTGGATACAACCCCTAATTGTTTTGGGCTCATGGACATATATCGTCAACTCTTGGTCGGCATAATAGCAATTTGGAAGAAGATTTGTGCCGTGAATACACATTCGATGGAAGTATGGAGATTACAAAAATACACAGTAAAAAACTGGCCAAGTAAATCACTCCTCTCAGCAGGCTGGAAAGCTGTAATTATGCTCTGCAATATTAAAGGAAATGTGATGACCTTTTTTTTAACAATTCATCTACTAGTTATTTACTTTCCACAGACGCACCATAATCACAGCAGATCCAGTAATGCATTCAATTGCTTTTGTCATTGTGAGCAAATATTTGTATGAAATTTCTAGCTGCCATTTTAACAAATCTGCTTTTGTTTTTCAAATATCACACCTCATGGTTTCAGTCCAGATTCTGGAGATAAACCTGTGCACCTGTGTGATAGAACCAACCATAACACTATGGGGTGATTCATTTGGTTTATATACAGTATTCCTTGATGCAGGTATGCACCAGAGAAACAAAACAAATTCCACATGTAGATTTTAGTTTGGTTTAGTTCAGAGGTACGGCATGGAAACTGACCTTTGGCCCACCACATATACGCCAATTATTGATCACACATTCATGCTAGTTCACAGTTATCCCACTTTGGCATCCACTCCTTACACACCAATTAACCACAAACCTGCACGTCATTGGGATGTGGGAAGAAGCTGGAGCACCCAGAGGAAACCCACATTGTCACAGGGAGAACATACAAATTCCACACAGGCAGCACCAGAGGTCAGGATCAACCATGAGTCTCTGGCACTGTGAGGCAGCAGATCTACCAACATCGCCACTGTATTATTTAAAAACTTTTAAATTGCCTGTATTTTTCCCCTTCATTTTACATGGTGTTTTATCTAATTAATATTATCACCAGCCGCAGTCCACAATGACTCACTTTCAAATGTTGTCAACCTTTTTGCTTTAATGAGCACCAGAAAAGTCTCACATTCTCCCTCTTCTTTTTGAAGAAGTCACTTGCATTATGTTAATGTATAAAAACTTCCATGACATGCTGAAAAAAATTAAAACATTGGACAATTTCAGTACACAAAGTGTTACCACAAATGATTTCAGGCCCTTCATTTTTAATTGCAAAGCATTTTTTTCCTCAAGCCTCAAATACATCATTTCAAATCGGAGAGAGATACAATTTTTCCCCCTTCTCCCGAAGACCTGCGAGGTCACTTCAAGCTCATGATACACTGAATGCTGTAATCCAACTCAAATGTAAATCATAAGTTCTTGAAAGCAAATTACAAATAAAGATAATAGGACACTGCACTCCAACTAAAGCATCAGCCAATCCATTTCAGGCAGTTTCTTTTCAGACAAAATTGCAGCAATTCTGTTATCATCAGTAATATGGCTGCTTGATTACAAGGTTATAGTAAAAAATCCTTGTACGTGGCATCAGTGAATAGAACAGTGCAAACAAATCACATACACTTAAGTCAAACAGAAACACAAAGCAGGATATTTGGCCTTACCAATTTCTTTAATGATTGGTCTATCGTTTATTTCTTTTTCTTTTTGTAGATACATTATATTCATCGCCAGCTCTGGTAAAGCCTTAAATTACCTTCGTTATTATGAGCAAAAGGCTATTTCTACATGATTACAAGTTAGAATTGTTAATGATAACTATGACACAGATTGGAACCGTACAATGCTTAGACAGAACCATTCCTATTTTGTACCATAAAAGCAGATATAACCGCAAAAATATTCTTTATCTTCTCTCCCTCGCTTTTACTCCTTCATAATAAATGATGGGTGTGATTAGAATAAAGTCTAAATTTTCTATGCTCTGTTCTCAATTAATGCTCAAATTGGGCAGAATGTGGAAGAGAAATGATAGATCAATTTTCTGTTCCTGAACAAAAATTGAACATTTTTTATGACGTTTACTGTTTTGCAGTACCACTGAAATAGGTCATAGTCATAGAGTCAGAGTCATAGATTCATAGGGTCATACCCTGTGGAAACAACTTGCCCATGCCGACCAACGTGTCCCATCTACAATCGTCCCACCTGCCTGCGTTTGCCCCACAACATTCTAAATCTATACTATCCATGTACCTGTGTAGGAAAGAACTGGAGAAGTTGGTTTAAATCGAAGATAGACACAAAATGCTGGAGTAACTCAGCAAGACACAAAATGCTGGAGTAATTGGGTCTCGACCCGAAACATCACCCATTCCTTCTCTCCGGTGATGCTACCTGTCCCGCTGAGTTACTCCAGCATTTTGTGTCTACTATCCATGTACCTGTTTAAATGTTTCTCAATTACCTTCTCTGGCAGCTCATTCCATCCACCCACCACCCTATGTGTGAGAAAGTTACCCCTCAGGTTCTTATTAAATCTTTGCCCCCTCAACTTAAACCTATGTCCTCTGGTTCTCGATTCCCCACCTACCTCATTGAAGCCCCTCCACTTTTTTTATCTGCTTTCTCGTGTAGCTTTATCACTACTTTTCATTTGCACTACCTTGATATATGCATGTACCCCAAGTATGGAACACAAAACAAAGTTTTTTCACTCTAATTTGGTACAAGTGATAATAGTAATAAACCTAAGCCTGAAGCTAGCACTTGAACTTACCAGGAAAGAGTTTTATAATGTGTAGAAAGCTTGTGCCATAAAAGGAAAAGAAAAATGGTGTGGCATGGTGGCGCAGCAGTATAGTTGCTGTTTTACAGCACCAGAGACGTGGGTTCGATCCTAACCACGGATACTGTCTGTATGAGTTTGTACGTTCTCCCCGTGTCCTGTGTGTGTTCTCTCCGGGTGCTCTGGTTTCCTCCCATGCTCGAAAAATGTACAGGTTTATAGGTTAATAGGCTTTGGTGAAATTGTAAATTGTCCCTAGTATGTGTGGTATAGATTGGGTGGATACTTGATCAAAAATAAGAGGGATGCAAAAATTGATGAAGGCAACTAAGGTTAGAAATGATAACCTATGAGAGAGGAGAGTAGGCTTCCTCCAGGTGAGTAGGAGTGAGGCATGGTGGCGCAGCGGTAGAGTTGCTGTCTTACAGTGCTTGCAGCACCAGAGACCCTGTTTTGATCCCGACTACGGGTGCTGTCTATATGGAGTTTGTATAATCTCCCCGTGACCATGTGGGTTTTCTCCGAGATCTTCGGTTTCCTCCCACTTTCTCCAAAGACATACAGATATGCAGGTTAATTAGCTTGGTTTAAGTGTAAATTGTCCCTAGTGTGTGCAGGATAGTGTTAATGTGTGGGGATCGCTGGTCGGTGCGGACTCGGTGGGCCGAAGGGCCTGTTTCTGCGCTGTATCTCAAAACTAAACTAAACAGTGAAATGAGCAATAACCCAAAGCAAAAGTAGATGTTGTAAATTTGAAATGAAACAGAAAAGACTGGAAATACTGAGCAGGGCAGGCAGCATCTGCTGTGAGGAAGATGAGAGCTAAGACTTCAGGTCAATGAACTTTCATCAGAATTGCCTGACACCGCTGGGAATTACCGGCCATTTCTGTTTGATTTCCCATTTCTAACTTAGCTGACGACAATAAGCAGAATCCCAAACAATGAATCCTTGCAGCATTTAACTGCTCCAGATGTCATGCTGAACCAAATATAAGCATGTCCAAGAGGAAGTGCCCAAAGTAGGGATTGTTAATATAAAACAGTTACTTGTAAATACGATAAATAATTCAGAATAAAATTCTCTGCTCGGGTTCTGATTAGAACGTTGAAACATAAGAGTGGTCGTATGTTACAAAGATACAGCCCAGGAATACCGAATGTGCATGGAATAGAGAAATAGATAAAGGCTAAGTTGATAAAGACTACATTAGATGAAGTAAAGTTAAAGGAGGCTTGAGTGAAACATAATTGCAAGTTTACATTGGCTGGGTCAATTAGCCAGAATCTAGCTGCAAATTCTATGTATCTTTAACAGATCACAGGGGCACAGTGGTAGAGTTGCTGCCTTACAGGCCCAGAGACCTGGATTCGATCCTGACTACGGGTACTGTTTGTATGAAGTTTGTACGTTCTCCCCTTGACTGCATGGGTTTTCTCTGGGTGCCTTGGTTTGCTCCCACACTCCAAAGATGTAGTGGTTTGTAGGTTAATTAGCATCGGTGAAAATTGTAAATTATTCCTAGTGTGTAGGATAGTGTTAGTGTAGATTTAGAGATACAGAGATACAGCGCGGAAACAGGCCCTTCGGCCCACCGAGTCCGCGCCGCCCAGCGATTCCCGCACATTAACACTATCCTACACA
Organism: Rhinoraja longicauda; assembly: GCF_053455715.1. Classification (NCBI taxonomy): domain Eukaryota; kingdom Metazoa; phylum Chordata; class Chondrichthyes; order Rajiformes; family Arhynchobatidae; genus Rhinoraja; species Rhinoraja longicauda. The sequence continues at coordinate 52,644,660 of NC_135959.1, read as the reverse complement.
CACTAGGGACAATTTTTACATTTACCCAGTCAAATTAACCTACATACCCGTACGTCTTTGGAATGTGGGAGGAAACCGAAGATCTCGGAGAAAACCCACGCAGGTCACGGGGAGAACGTACAAACTCCGTACAGACAGCGCCCGTAGTCAGGATCGAACCTGAGTCTCCGGCGCTGCATTCCCTGTAAGGCAGCAACTCTACCGCTGCGCCACTGTGCCACCAGTGTATGGGGATCGCAGGTCAGTGCAGACTCGGTGGGCCGAAGGGCCTGCATCTGCGCAGTATCTAAGCTCAGCAGAAGAAAGCCCAAAGGTGACTGTAAAACATACCCCTTGGTATAGCCGTGGCCTTTAAATAAACTTCCAGTTGATTTGCCAGTTCTGAGTATTCAGCAGTGTTTGCTCTGGTTGGTCTGGATGCACAAAGGTCAGGAAAGTGTGCACAGGTACATCTCTTTCTGGGTAGAAAGAACTGTAGATGCTGGTACATACCGAAGATAGACACAAAGTGCTGGAGTAATTTGGCAAGTCAGGCAGCATCTCTGGAGAAAAAGGATGGATGGAGTTTCAGGTCGGGACCCTTCTTCAGACTGAAAGTAGAGGGGAGAGGACTGGAGGTAAGAAAAGGCGAGAACAACGCAGGTCCAGTACTCTGTGTCTATCTTCAGTACATCCCTTTCTGGGCTAGCAGATTCAAAATGAAATTCCTTCTCCAAGCCTTACCAGAAAACCAAATGGCATGTCCAACAGAGAGTAAAATTGACCCGGTAATTCCGAGTGTCCGATTGATTGAACAGTTGCAAAAGATGTATAGCTCCCTCTCTAGAAAAGTGTGGATTTCTTGCATCGCTCTGGACACCTTAGACTTTGAGACCATTTTTCAATTCAATCACAACTTGTGGACATTGCTAGTTGGCTTGGAGAAGGTGGTACCAATTGGTAATCAAAAACCCGAAGATGCTGGAAATCTGAAACAAACGCTGGTTTCAGCTGGTGGAGTTGCTGCCTCACAGCGCCAGAGACCCAGGTTCGATCCTGACCTCGGGTGCTATCTGTGTGGAGTTTACACATTCTCCCTGCGACTGCGTGGTTTTCCTACAGATGCTCCGGTTTTCTCCTACATCCCAAAAATTTGCGGGTGTGTAAGTTAATTGGCCTCTGTAAACTTCCCCCAATGTGTAGGGAGTGGAGGTGAAATTGGGATAACATAGAACTAGTGTGAACAGGTGATCAATGGTCAGTGTGGACTCGCTGGACTGAAGAGCCTGTTCTCCAGCTGCACCTCTCAATTCAATTCAATTCAATTAAAAGTACAGATTTGCTGAAAAACTCAGCATGTCAGACTGCCTCTGTGGAAAGAGAAGCAGTGAATATTTTGAGTCTGAAATGTATTTATATTTTAATGAAACTTTATTCATGACCAGAAGGCACCATAGACAATGAATGGCCCCTCCCATGTTAACAGCTACTTTCCTTGATTCCATGGGACAGGAAAAGTTAAAAGTAGGCTCTGTTATTATTATAGGGACACAGGAACTGTAGATGCTGGAATCTTGAGCAAAGTGCCGGAGTAGCTCAGCAGGTCAGGCAGCATCTATGGAGGGAATAGACAGATGACGTTTCGAGCCTGGATCCTTCTTCAGTCTGTCCCACTGAGTTACTCCAGCACTTTGTGTTTGACCGTGTTATTACCATCTTCATTTACTACCTCTGCATCTCGACCTCTACTTCTCATTCCTTTCTTCAACAGAATGAATGATACTTTATTGTCACATGTACCGAGTGAAATGCTTTGTTTTGCAGTACACAATTGTCGCCACGTACCTTTGCCGACAAAGTTACAAAAGTACAGAACAGTCCTATCTACTGCCTGCCGCTGGACGTGGCGGCAGGCACCCCTCCCCCTCGCCAGGTCCCCCATTGTTCTCGGTGGTCGTCCTCACTCTTGGTGTCGCGGTTCCCGTCGTTGGTCTGCGGCAGTGGGCAGGGCCGGCTTGTCAGGATATTCGGCGCGCTGCTTGCATCTATATCAATAATCCAAACTAGCATCTGAAGAGGGGTCTTGACCCTAAACATCGCCTATCCATGTTCTCCAGAGGTGCTACCAGACATGCTGACTTAGTCCAGCACTTTGTATCCAAATCATTGCCTTTTTTAATACTCTACAACATCCCGACCCACCCCCCACCCTCATCATAATGTTTAGGTGATAGAACGTGGGCCGTTCTAGCTTCAGCTTAAAAGTGATGATAAAGACATTTGCATACCAATTGCAATGACTTATTCTATTTCTCAGATTTCAGTTCTTTACCAGTATTTCCACATTCTAAAGGATGGCGTCTGTGATGCTCATCATGCATAGTTATTCCTGAGTTTACTGGAGGAGCAATTAGATGTTACTGAGACTGGTATGAGTACAATGACATGGCAGAGACTTTCTGCTGCCGCCATGGTCTGTTGAGCTCAAATAATCCTGAGCAGAAAATGGCACAAGAAATCCTTTATGCTCCACGTTGTCTGAAATCACACACATTACTGTCAATGCAATTTGCTTGCTCTAAAATGTTTCCAAGCAGACTTTAATGTGTAAAATATTTTCGCTGATCTCAGTGTTATCATAAATATTTCTTGCATTCTTTAACATTTTTATAAAACCATTGAACCATTTTTATATGGTTCATGTTGCAGTTTACATACATTATGGATGGCTAAAGTTTTTAAATGTGAATTCTAAGCAATTGTGGTCTCCGTTGATTCTGGTAAATAACGTTGGTCTTTGAAATTTACTTGCAAATGTTTTGTCCATGCTTCATGTGCCCCCATTATCAGAGTACACTAAAAAGCTTAAAATTGGGAGAAAACAAACCAAATACTGCCACAAGAATGAACAAAAATCGATGTTATCTGTGTGATCTCTACAGCAAAGGAAAGCCATCTATGTATCAGCTATGTGTAGGAAGGAACTGCAGATGCTGGTTTACACCGAAGATAGTCACAAAAAGACTGGAGCGACTAGGCTTGTATACACTGGAATTTAGAAGGATGAGAGGAGATCTTATCGAAACGTATAAGATTATTAAGGGGTTGGACACGTTAGAGGCAGGAAACATGTTCCCAATGTTGGGGGAGTCCAGAACAAGGGGCCACAGTTTAAGAATAAGGGGTAGGCCATTTAGAACTGAGATGAGGAAAAACTTTTTCAGTCAGAGAGTTGTGAATCTGTGGAATTCTCTGCCTCAGAAGGCAGTGGAGGCTAATTCTCTGAATGCATTCAAGAGAGAGCTAGATAGAGCTCTTAAGGATAGCGGAGTCAGGGGGTATGGGGAGAAGGCAGGGACGGGGTACTGATTGCGAATGATCAGCCATGATCACATTGAATGGTGGTGCTGGCTCGAGGGGCCGAATGGCCTCCTCCTGCACCTATTGTCTATTGTCTATTGTCTATTGTCTATTGAGTAACTCAATGGGACAGGCAGCATCTGTGGATAGAAGGAATGGGTGACATTTTAGGTCAAGACCCGCCTGAAGAAGGGTTTCGACCCGAACCATCACCCATTCCTTCTAACCAGAGATGCTGCATGGACCGCTATGTATTAGTTACATGACAATCCCCCTGTACAAAACTGATGGGTACTCAACGGCAGTGATCACTGTGCTCCTGTATGCTTCTGACACCAGACTCCTTATACCAGGCATCTCAAAGAAAAATATCGCTAGAAAATCTTCCAAATTCATTGGAAGGACAAGCAAAGTAATATCAATGTCCTCTCCCAGGCCAATGATCCCAGCTGGCTAAGCCATGTTGTTTGCATGCACAATAATAACGCTCTGAACTCTTGTCACGTAAACAGATTACCACATGGTGCACACCTCAATGATGTGTTTAAACCTGCTTAAGAAAATGTAACATCTCCAGAGGCTCCTGGTAATGGCTGATCCATGACTGCTTAATACAGAGAGTGAGCTTTAAGGACATTGCCTTCCCTCAAGGAATCCTTGAGCAAATCATTTAAACTTTTCCTCTGACTGCCTGTTGATGGCTTCCCAGGACAAACCTTGGAGGAGTTTGTTTGATCTCTTTGCATCATGAGGAATGTTCTTATTAAATCTTGTTAGGTAGAAGGCTGCTTAAGGTACAGACTAGCTCACAAATTACCCACTCATCTGCCTTGTCAACTACCACTGACCCCACCTATGGAAGAGAGTGCAATTCTCACATTGGCCTCTTAAATCATTGAATGTAGACCTAGAACACAGAACAATGCAGCACAGGAATGGGCCTTTTGGCCCACAATGTTTGTGCGAACACGATGCCAAAATAAACTGATTTCATCTGGCTGTACATGATCTATATCATCATTTCATAAGTTATAGGAGCAGAAATAGGTCATTTGGCCCATAAAGTCTGTAGCGCCTTTCAATCATGGCTGAGCTATCTTTCCCTCTCAACCCCATTCTCCTGCCTTCTCCTCTGACATCCGTACTAATCATCCCTCTATTCCCTGCACTTCCATGTGTCGATCTAAAAACCTCTTAGATGCCACTATTATATCTGCCTACACCCCGACTCCAAGCAATGCATTCCAGACCCTCACCGATCTCTGTGTAAAAGGCTTGCCCTGCACATCTCTGTTAAACTTTCTTCCTCTCGCCTTATAGCTATGCTCTTTAGTGTTGGACAGTTATGGTTCTGAGAATCCATAGAACTGGAGTTCAACTGAACCACATTGATCCCACAGGGCAATTAAGAAGTTGAAGTAAGATTTATATCAAGTTCCAAATGCCAATTGATAAAATCTACTCAGAAGAATTTATTAGCTCATGGAAGTGATAATAAAATATTAACCTGGTTACAAAAATGGCAAAGCACTTGGAGGCAAAATTAGCAATTGGACAGATAATTTTGTTAGTGATGTTCCAGAGGATTTGTGAATTCACTGCATTTATTAAAGACAGTAAATCGAACAGAAAGTGTAGGAAGGAAAGCAGATGCTGGTTTGTACTGAAGATGGACATAAAATGCTGGAGTAACTCAGCAGGTCAGAGATGCTGCCTGACTCGCTAACTCCAGAATTTTGTGTCTATAAATGGACCCAAAAGCTGCTTAATCATGTCTAGTAGTGGTACAAATACAATATAAGTGGCATTGTAAACAGGCAGTTTAATTAAATTATTATTTTTTTAGTGGGCAACTAATGTGCTGGCTAAAGGCATCTATGCTATGCAATGGGATTTCCTGGTGGGTTAACAGGACTGCAGCATGAATTTCCACACACTTCCTGGCTCTTGGCTGGGGGAATTTGCCTTCAAAATTCCAGGCAGATTTCCTTGCTGCAAGTACAGAGTACAGACAAGATGGTGGCTGCCAGAGGATAGGATTTTATTTATTTAAATAAGTAAATTTATTTATTTGTTTTATTATGTGTGTTCAGTCTTTTCATTTTAATTTTGTTAATATTTTGTTTAGGTTTTGCTTTACTATTGTCACATGCTGTGTTTTGCATGCTATCCAATCCGATCAGATGATTCCATACAAGCTTAAGTGACAATAGGTACAGCAAAGCAGAAGATACAGTGTAGAATATAGTTCTCAACATTGTAGGCCACCATTTCCAGTGGCGGGACGGTTTCTTTAGCCAGAGGGTGGTGAATCTGTGGAATTCATTGCCACATACGGCTATGGAGACCACGTCAATGGATATTTTGAAGGTGGAGATTGATAGATTCTTGATTAGTACAGGTGTCAGGGGTTATGGGGAGAGGGCAGGAGAATGGCTGGGTAAAATTGGCTGGGTAAATGTAAAAATTGTCCCTAGTGGGTGTAGGATAGTGTTAATGTACGGGGATCGCTGGGCGGCACGGACTTGGTGGGCCGAAAAGGCCTGTTTCCGGCTGTATGTATATGATATGATATGATATGATATGATAATGGGGTTGAGGCGGAAAGATAGATCAGCCATGATTGAATGGCGGGATAGACTTGATGGGCCGAATGGGCTAATTCTGCTCCTACAACTTAAGAACTTACGACAAAATCCAATCTCCACAATGGAGTGAAGATAAATCGGACAGTGTCCTGACTTATGGAAGGACTGTTCAGAAGCCTGATGACAGAGGGGGAGAAGGTGTTCCTGAGTCTGGTGGTGCATGCTTTAAACCATGTTTTTACATGTCCTGAGTGATTTTGAATGATTGTGAATGCCAAAAGTATTCATATGAATGCAGCAGGTTTGATGACAGCGAGCGTGATGGTGAGACAAACCCTCTATTGATGTGGGTCACACAGGTGAACTACAAGCCAGATGCCAAGCAGAATGTTATGGCCTGACCAGGGTAACAAGCAGTTTCAGGGCAGCAGTGGTCCACCCAGCTAAAAGATTAAATGAATAGTAACAAATAGATCTCCCTGCAGGAAAATAGGAGAGAATGTTTATGGACTTAAAATTAGTAGAAGTATTAAATACTTTAAAACTGATGAAATGCTGGGAGCTGTGGATATTCAAAGAATCTTGGCTGTCCACGTTTATGGTTCATTAAAGTAAAACTAGTCCAAATTGACTGATGGAATGCTAAGATTTATTTCCATGATAATTTAGTTTAGTTTAGTTTCCAGATACAATGTGGAAACAGGCCCTTCGGCCCACCGAGTCCACACCGATCAGCGATCCCTGTACACTAACACTATCCTGCACACGAGGGACAATTTACAATTTTTACCAAAGATAATTAACCTACAAACCTGTACGTTGTTGGAGTGTGGGGGAAAACCCATGAGGTCATGAATGTACAAACTCCGTACAGACATCACCGTGGTCAGGATTGAACCCGGATCTCTGGCGGTGAAAGGCACCAACTCTACCGCTCTGCTCTTAGAACTTATAACATAGCTGCACAAAATCCTCATGCTGTGAGGATTGTAAGCGGTTCTGGGCACCAGATTTTAAGAAGCATTGTTTGCCAGGACTCCGGGGATAAATTATAAGAGGTTGTTATACAAATGGGAAAATTTCAGAGTAGTAGATCTAGCCCAGTCCATCACACGTTCCAGCCTTCTCACTATTGACTCTATCAACACTTCACACTGCATCAGAAAAGCAAATTAAAACAATGTCCCACCCCGGTCTTTCCTTCTTCTCCCTGCCCCTATCTGGCAGAAGGTACAGAAGCTTGAAAGTGTACACCACCAGACTCAGGGATAGCTTCTTCACCTCAGGCTTCTGAAAAGTCCTTCCATAAGCTAGGATACTGTCCCATTCACCTCTACCCCACTGCAGACATTGGACTTTGTCTATAGAACTGGTGCGCTACAATGCTGAGAACAATATTCTGCACTTTGCAACATCTATATCTGTAATCGAGATTGACGATTATATTTATGTATTGTACTGATCTGATTCACTTGCATAGCTAGGCTTTTCACTGTACCTCGCTACACATGACAATAATGAACCTAAACCTAAATTTGCATTTGTATGAGCCCTGATGCAGGTTCACGACCCAAAACGGCGACCATTTCTTTCCCTCCATGAATGCTGCCTGACCCGTTGAGCTCCTCCAAGTTTCTTTACTCCTTGGAAATTTGTACATGTTTCTTTCTTTCCATGCAAGCTCCATAGCTCCAGTAATTTATAAAATGCATTACGGAAAATATTGTCAATTAAGTTATGAAACGCATAGAAGTAAAATGTTTACCATGTGTCCACCATATAACCAGAAAACTCATTTCACAGGGTGGAAATGGTTCAATATATGAGAAGCAAATCTGTCACTGATGCTCTTTCTCAGACTAAGCTCCACGATAAGGTTTAGCAGGATGAAAGATGCCAATTCTAAATAAGAGGCAGATGTGAAACCATTGCTGTCAGGATAGATCCCGACCAAATGCATATTGTAATTCTCTTCACGTTCACAAGACTGTGTTTTTAAACTAATAAGCAAAGGTCAAAGTTCTTTTTTCAGAAATCAGAGCACAGCAACTCTCAAACAATGTTATCCAAAAGGGCAAAGCTTGGGCTCACATCAGGGGAGAGGTTCGCACCTGTTTTATGGAACTGATTTCTTGCCAAATTTGCGGTTTTATTTTAAGTGCTGTTTGAAGTTTCTCACCAAATCTTTTGACAGCTTTGATTTGGGGTTAGCATCTGTGCTTTACATGACAGAGGCACAAAGCAAGAGAAGGAACCTACATATGTGTTAGACATAACTCACAATTGTATAAAATTTGGTACAAACCTACAGGCAAAAATATATTACAATGATGATATTAAGCATCTTTAGAGGGGAGCAGTTAATCACCAAATAACTGTCCTGATTATGGAAATTACACGATTGCTCTTTAGAATCTATCATGCATTTTTTTTTTGTCATGACTTTACAACATTAAACATGAAATGGGGACTCAGCAAAAAGAACAAAAGAATTGAAAGTCTGACCATCAGCAAATTTCAAATGATTGACAAGAGATGAGGCCAAAAACGCGCCACTATTGACAATGTCATCTTTTGGAATGGACAATGATTAAAATGGACACAAATTCATTCAGTGAAGAGCCAGATTTATGGACAAATTGGCATCAAAAGCCTCGGGATTTATGAAAAAAGAAAACCTCGAAAAGAAAGCTGGTGATTAAATTGGATAAGATCTGAAATGGGTACAGGGATTGTGACACGGGATTAACTTGCTCTTTTTCAATGAATTGCACTGACTTTGTGCTGACTGTTCATACTATTGATTACTGTGTCCAGCCACTGCCAGACACCAGTTCACTAGCTGTGTGCATCAGTAAGGGGCTACACATGATTATTTATGCACTGCTTAAATCGCATCTGCTCATCTTAAATAGGAAGACGTGTTGATTTCCTATAGTATAAAAGTTGGGAGGTAATGTTGAAGTTGTATAAGACGTTGGTGAAGCCGCATTTAGAGTATTGTGTTCAGTCCTGGGCGCCATGTTATAGGAAAGATGTTGTCAAGCTGGAAAGGGTGCAGAGAAGATTTACGGGGATTTTGCCAGGACTCGAGGGCCTGAGCTACAGGGAGAGGTTGAGCAGGCTGGGATGCTATTCCTTGCAGCGCAGGAGGATGACGGGTGATCTTATAGAGGTGTACAAAATCATGAGAGGAATAAATCAGATAGACACACAGAGTCTCTTGCCCAGAGTTGTGGAACCGAGAGCTAAAGGACATAGGTTTAAAGCGAGGGGGGGGGGGGGGGGTGGGAGGGGGAGATTTAATAGGAACCTGAGGGGTAACTTTTTCACAAGGGTGTATGGAACAAGCTGCCGGAGGAGTTAGTTGAGGCATGGTGGGAGGTGTGGGGGAAAGAGGTTCGGAGGAAATGGGGGGAGCGTAATGGAGATGCGGAGGGGGGAAAGTGGGATAAAGAAGAGGAGGGAGAGTGGGACAGAAGACTGGGAATAAAGGGGGTAGGTAGATTGGCGGGAGAGGACTGGAGCAGTAGCTATTTGGAGGGACGAAAGTCTGGGAGGCGAGAGGGAAGGGAGATTGGGGAGAGAGACGCCCAGTGGAGTGGGGAGAAGGAGAGAGCCGGAGGAGTGGAGAGAGAGAGAAGACTGCAGGATTGAAGAGAGAGAGAAGGCCCTAGCAAGGAGAGGGAGGGGCAGAGGGGTAGGGAAAGAACAGGCGGGAGGGATGCGGACGAGTGAGCAGTGGAGGTTTCGAGGGAGCAAGTGCTAGAGGAGGGGGGAGAGAGCGCCGGAGGGAGAAGGAGGGCCGGAGGAGTGGGAGGGAAGGGGGGGGGGGGGGCAGGGGGTACGAAAGCACGGGGCCCATAGCAAATGCAACTTTTGCTACTATGTTAATCCGGCACTGCCTCCCTCTCTCTTTCTCTCTCTTTCACTGTCTTTCTCTCTAACTCTCTCGTCCTCCTTCACTCTTCATGGTGTGTGTCCTCGTCTCATGAGTGAACCCAAAAGGCTTCATCTCACATTTGTCTGAACTAAACTCTGTGCCATTTTTTAGCCCAAATCGCCAAACATCAATATTAAGGGTGGTACAGTGGCACAGAGGTAGAGTTGCTACCTTACAGCACCAGACACCCAGGTTTGATCCTGACTATCTGTACAGAGTTTGTACGTCTTCCCTGTGACCTGCATGGGTTTTTCCCAGGTGTTCCAGTTTCCTCCCACATTCCAAAGACATGCAGGTTTGCAGGTTAAATTCACTTTGGTAAAAATTGTAAATTGTCCCTAGTGTGTAGGATAGTGCTAGTGTATACTGTGATTGCTGGTCGGTGTGGACTCGGTGGCAGAAGTGCCTGTTTCGACACAGTATCCACAACACTATCTTTAAAACTAAAAAACTAAAACTAAAAACTCTTTGCAGTCATACTATGAAAAACTCCGTAAGTCTTTGTGGCATCTGTGAACCTATAAGCTATGTTTCACACATCCACACCTGTTTTTCACAAACAGCAACACAGATACTTTGTGGAGACGTTGGCAAGTTTCCAATTCAAAGCTAAAATTCCCAAATCTTGAGAACTTTGGAAAATAATGCTAATTGCATCCGTAGTTTTCAAATATAAATTTAAAAATAGTGTGGCAACCACATTAGTGCTGAGCAAAGAACAAAATTATGGAGGAAATCAATGGGTCAGGCAGCATCTATGGAGGCAAATGGGCAGCAAAATTTGGGTCTGGACCCTTCTTTAGACTGAGAGTGGCTCCAGCATTTTTTCACTCAAGATTTCTGCATCAGCAGTCTGTCTTAGTATGGTAATGTCTTTATCCTATCTACTATCATTTTTTATCCATGTTGTGTTTTTAGTTATTTTATATAACTAGCAGATTCTGTGCTGATCAGGAGGAAGCGTATTTATTCACAAAATGCTGGAGTAACTCAACAGGAGGAAGCTTCTACTTCCCTTATTTAAATTATCTTGGTGTTCAAGATTTATCTGGGCCAAAGAGATATGTGTGTTAGATGATTTTCTTGCATGTCAGAAGTCATGGTATCATCCAACTGAGAAGGAAACCAGCCCATTAAGCTATTGTGGTTTTTGAAAGATCTTTCTAATTAGTCCTATTTCCCAGCATTTTCCCTATGGCTCTATATTTTTCCTTTTGAAGTACACACCAATTCTTATCGACTTTACTTTCAAGCAGTGCATTTTAGGTCATAATATATCATTGGAAAAAGCAACTTTTTCTCATCTTTCTGGTAAATTTGTGACTGATCTTAAGTCTGCTTCTCTTGTTATCAAAAGACTCTGCCAGTAGAAACTGCTTCTCCTGATTTACAATAATAAAACCTATCTTAATTAGGAGCACTCTATTAAATTTGCCTTTAATATTATTTGATCCAGAGATAACAATACCAGATTCTCCATTATTTCCATATGTGGAATCTCTCAGTTAGTACCACTTCAGTAAATCTTCTCTATAACCTCTTTAAATTCTTGAATCTTTCTTAAAATGTGTTCAAATTGACTGCAGTGGATAGAGAAATAATCTGGCCCAGATGTTCAGGAATCTGGGAGCAATATCACTCTTGTTGGTATCAACTAATAATGGAGCAATGTAATGTTATTCTATCCATTATCTTATCAGGGTTATTAACTTGATGTAATTGAGTTAATGCGTGTGTTAAAATAGTAGCTGTATTACCTATTCCACTCAATACCAAAAGTCCAGTTCATACTTAAGAAAATAAATCCCTAAGTATGTTTTGCTACTTGTACATTCCTTCCCCAGCTCCATCACTCCACAACCTCTGTATCCATTCCACCAATGGTACATATTGTAGGAATGACTATCACCCACATTATGATAGGGCACAGTGGCGCAGCAGCAGAGGTGCTGCCTTACAGTGCCAGAGACCCAGGTTCGATCCAGATTATGGGTGCTGTCTGTATGGAGTTTGTACCTTCTCTCCGTGACCGCATGGGTTTTCTCCAGGTGCGTCGGTTTCTGCCCACATTCCAAAGGCGTGCTGGTTTGCTGGTTATTTGGCTTCTGCAAATGTCTCTGGTCTGCAGAATGCAAAACTGGGATAACATAGAACTAGTGTATGTGATTGTTGATCGGCTTGGATTCAGTGGGCCGAAGGGCCTGTTTCCACATTATATCCCAAAACTAAGCTAAACTAAACTAAGCTAATCTAAACTAAACTAAACTAAACTAAACTAAACTAAACTAAACTAAACTAAACTAAACTAAACTAAACTAAACTAAACTAAACAACGACTATAATTAATAAGGATGCCATGGACTACAAAATGTTTTGGAACATCCAGAGGTTATTAAATACACTATGTAAATAAAATGAAGAAGTGTCCTGACCCAAAACTTTACCTATCCATTTCCACCACAGATGCTGTTTGACCCTCTGAGTTACTCCAGCACTTTGTGTTTTGCTCAAGATTCCAGCATCTGCAATTTCTTGTGTCTCCATAAAGATGCACCATTGTTTTATAACACTGCTCAAGATACATGCTTTGCTTATTCTTCTGTTTAATTATATTCCTGCCATTGGGCATATCAATTGCTTACTACACGGAAACAAAGGAGGCTATGTTTACAAATTGATAACAAATTTGATATAAGAAGTATGCTAGATAATAATCACTACAAAAATCTGGATATCATTTGATGGAAATTGAGTTGATAAATGGACTTTTTGTTTTCAATGGATGGTAATGATGATTGGCCTGAGCTGGTGGATAAGACTTTTTTTTTGCTTTGTATCCATTAGGAACAAATTGCCCATTGATGCCATGCCTCTGCTGAAGTTGCAAATGGGAACATTTCTAAGGGAACAATGACATTGGAATCATTTAATGCAACCCTACACCTTGACAAGTGCCACTGTTTGACAGTTTAATTGATCTGAGCCATACTTATCCCTCTGAATCTAAATGTTATCATCTTAGTCCAAGCAAAAATGAGGCCATAATGTGCCAGTGGTATAAGACAGTTGCAAAAGCACTCAAATAACTCCATGGGATAGGTTTACTGACCAAATTCGAGTACAATAAATCCTATTGAACTAGTAGCTGGTAATATAGTTCATTATTTTACCGTGTGACGACTGTTACTTGTCCCCATATTGCCCTGCCTGACAGCCACAGTTCAGATCATTCTTACAATCATAGCCCAATATTAAACAGACAATAGAAGACAGAGTGCTGGAGTCTGTCCTCAGTGGGTCAGGCAGCATCTCAGGAGAACATGGATAGGCAACGTTTCGGCACAGAACAATAATGTTTTAAGAGACAATAATATCTATGAGTCATTTGACCTTAGATTTTTCATTAATATATATTTTTTAATTCATTAATAAAAATAATAGTTTACTTTCTTTCCTAATAATAGAGGTCAAGCCAGAAACAGACATCTTCAAGTGCTAAATTTGACCATTAGAATCGAAACTTGAAAATCCGTACCCCTTAATTACAATGACAAAAAATCATTAATGTGTAAGCTGACAGTTATTTCTAGCATCCATACATACAGTTAAATGCAGAAATCCATAAGTTGTTGGCAGCAATTCTATGCACCCTCAACACGTGTAGTTGCTGTGTTCACAAAGGAGATCATTAGAAATCACTGCTAATGCATGAACTTCAGCTACAACTTTCCCTGTTTAAGCTAAACAGTGGAAAGTTCAGTCTTGCTCATTCAGGAGTGACTAATTTCTAATGATGTACTCAGACATAACTAATACTGAACATAATTACTACATAACGATATCCTCATTCGTAGCTAGTTTCAATTTGCCGTCATCAAACAGGGTCTGAATGTCAGGGGAAGTATCAGTCACTTAGGATGAAGAACTCTCAGAAAGAAAAATAGGAAATAACAATTGAGATATGAAGCACATTTAAATCATTACACAGATGGTAAAATCCAGAATCCAGAAATAAATAAGTCTGGAGAAGGGTCTTGACTTGAGAAGGACACATTTAGAATTTTTGTAAGAGAATAATAGCAGAATGTTTGTTAACGACACCCAGTTGCCAGGAGTTACCAGGCAAGAACAAAAGAAACTGAAGTGGGCTATTTGCGTCTTAGTGCCTCCTCCGCCACTTATACTTTACTTTTGCCTTTAGAGATACAGCGCGACAAAAGGCCACCGAGTTCCCACCGACCAGCGATCACCCCGTACACTAGCACTGCCCTACACTCTAGAAACAATTTACAATTTTACCAAAGCCAATTCACCTGCAAACCTGTACGTCTTTGGAGAGTGGGAGGAAACCAGTGCACCCGAACAAAACCAGTGCACCCGAACAAAACCAGTGCACCCAGAGAAAACCCATGCAGTCACAGGGAGAACGTGCAAACTCCAAACAGACAGCGCCCTTAGTCAGGATGGAACCTGGGTCTCTGGCGCTGTTTGGCAGCAACTCTACCACTGCGCCACTGTGCCGCCTGTTTAATGTTTTTCTATCTCTTACTTAACTGTATCGTTCCTGCAACAATATCATATTCATTGATTCCCTTGATACCCAAAAGGTTATATTTTTTCAAAAAGATAATTTTTGAGCTCAATAAATCTAAGAATACAGATTGTCCAAAATATTGTTGTTAAAGATTTTGTAATTTGTGAATCTAAGTTGTACAAGCTATATGGGAAATTCAGAAACCTTGCATTTCTGCTTTATTTTCTCTGTAAAATTATTTTCTTGAATGCCACTTTTGTGTGAATTAATAATATACAAAACATTGGTAGTTTCTATGCTAGTTGTACTGCATGATGCAATTTAAGCAAATGCCTTTTTAGATTCTACTTACACTGAAATCATAGCATCATCGGTATCAATGGGTATTCATTCCTGTCCTGTTCTCTAGAACCCGAGTGCCAGCGTCCGTCCATCTGCGAGAGATGATGGTGCGGCTTTGATTTTGTCCTGTTTGGGGAGGGGAATGTTTCAACTGTGGTTGCATTTTCTGCTGTGGCTGACTAGGCCTATCTTTGACAGCCAACCCCCCCACAGCTTCCACAGGTGAGGTTGGCTCTGGCCGTTGGATTGGAGAGTGTGCTGCTGTTGCCGTTGACCATTTTGTGCCGTTGGCACCTGGTCTCCAGTATCTTGAACCACATGCTTCATACCTGCCTGGAGGTCCTTTGTCCACCTGCCCCCAGTCCACAGCGGCCACTTCATAGTTGTCAGTGCCAACGTTAAAATCTCTTTTAATCGTATCCCTGTTGCGATTCAGTTAAGCAGATTCAGGACTGGCTGACATCTGGATGGGAGACAGTCTGTGGATACCAGGACAGTAGGCTCACTATCAGGGGAGAAAATGATGCAACTGGTAGGTCTTTATAGGAATTAATAAGACTTTAGGACTTTTGTTGGGCCGTATCTGGAGTATTGCATGCAGTTAGTTTTAGTTTAATTCAGAGATACAGCGCGGAAACAGGCCCTTCGGCCCACCAAGTCCCCATTGACCAGTGATCCCCATACACTAGCACTTTCCTACCCACACTAGGGACAATTTACAAACTTTAACAAAGCCAATTAACCTACTAACCAGTACATCTTTAGAGCATGGGAGGAAACTAGAGCACCCGGGGAAAACCCATGCAGTCACGGGAAGAATGTACAAATTCTGTACAGATATCACCCGAAGTCAGGATCGAACCTGGGTCTCTGATGCTGTAAGGAAGCCACTCTACCGCTGTGCCACCGTGCCGCCCGCACTGGTTTCTGGTTACCCCATTACAGGATGTGGCGGGTTTGTGGAAGTGTGTAGGAGACTTTACTAGACATTGCCTGGATTAGAGGGTATTGGCTGCAGAGGTTGGATCCAGAGTAGACACAAAAGCTGGAGTATCTCAGCGGGTCAAGCGGCATCTCTGGAGAGACGGAATGGGTGACGTTTCGGGTCGAGACCCTTCTTCACACTGATCCAGACTTGTTTTCCCTGGAACGGTGGAGGTTGAGGAAAGACTTGACAGAACTATATAAAATTATGAGAGGCAGAGTTAGGGTAGACAGTTAGAACCTTATACTAGGTTGGTAAAATCAAATTCCAGCGGGCACAGCTTTAAGGTGAAAAGCGGCAAAGTTTAAAGGAGATGTGAGGGGCTAGTTTTTACACTCACTATGTGAATGACCTAGAATGTGCTGACGGGGGTGGTGGTAGAGGCAGAAACGATAGTGGTCTTTAAAAGACTTTTAGATAGGCACATGGATAGGATATGGATTATGTGCAGGCAGATAAGAGTTTGTCTTGGCATCATGTTCAGAATAGACATTGTAGGCCAAGAGGCCTGCTCCTGTGCTGTGCTGTGCTGTTCTATGCTCTATGTCCTTTGGTAAACTAAATCGATGCCCCATAAAGAATATCGGTCTTATTGGATATGCAAAAGTAAATGATAACTTCTAGTCCTTATAATTATGAAGTGCATTCAACTAATTGTATTAAAAAATATTAATAAATGGAAAGACTTACATTTTGGAATTGTACATGTTAAGGCAAGCTTTTTAGCTCAGCAAGTACCTTTAAAATGTTGTCCCTGTTGTAATAAACTCATGAAAACTCAGAACATTTTTCAATGAGCCATTCTTGCTGATAGTTCTTGCAGTGTGTGCCATGCGTTGCTAACTGAATAAATCAATGAAGCA
The DNA here is from genome assembly GCF_053455715.1 of Rhinoraja longicauda. Lineage (NCBI taxonomy): Eukaryota > Metazoa > Chordata > Chondrichthyes > Rajiformes > Arhynchobatidae > Rhinoraja > Rhinoraja longicauda. The sequence goes on along the minus strand of NC_135959.1, from coordinate 52,628,066 downwards.
TATTAAAATATTATTAAATTGTTGATGTAGAATGGCTGGGTCACTCAACACAGGAGAATCCAGTGAGAATGTTTCCATTACATCCACAGAACCCAAACCAATCTCCAGTTCCCCTTCAGATATCAGATAGCAATATAGGTATCATATTGAATTGCTTGCTGGCATGAATAATGGCAACATCACAAGATGAGTTTCCTACCAACTTGAGAAGAAAAAATCCACCATGTGTTCCTTTACTAGCTAACGCAAAAGTGGCATTGAAGTAAAACAAAAGTGACGTGAAGTTAAGAGCATGAAGAACCACACAATATTCAAATTTTTTGCAGACTTGCATGATTTAACTCCCACAAATGTTGAAATCTTGATGTCATTTTACATGGCCGATACCTGTGTTTCTGGACTGTCTTGGGTGCCTGATTTTACTGATCCCAAAAAGTGTCAGTGACATTTTTGATTCCACCAAATCTGGATTCAACAATAAGCAAAGTAACTAGCTCATTGAACATGGATATAGAATAAAGTAAAACTAATACAGTGTGGAAAATATGCACTCTTGTTGTGCAGTAGTACAAAACTTTTGGAGGAAATAGTCCAAGTTTGTGAGTATAAGTGAAATGAACAGGAAAATCCATGCTAATAACTGCTACCTGTTCTGACACTATATGTAAAAATATATTGAAAACCACTAGCACCAGCAAAACTTTAAAAGCACAATATTTCAACATATTGGTAAAAGACTGCTTTTAAAATAGTGCAGTAAATAACATTCTATTTCAGTCCAATACACATATGAAATGCAAAAACTTAAAACATTTGTAGCTTATCTTCTATAAATGCTTAATTACCCCAACAGGACCGATTCATTATCAGTTTGTGCAATACACGTACGATATTTAGTGCTGGTGTTGATACTAAATAGCAATTTAAAAGTGTCTGCTTGGATTTAAATTGAATGACATATAGAGAGTTGTGGTGTTATATGTGTCATAAACAGCAATGCCCCCAGTGAGCCTATGTCTATCATGGTCCCTTGTGGAGTTTAAGAGTTTTATCTTCTTCCTGGCAGATAGATAACATAAGTCTGCAAGCCTCTGTGAGGCAGAGACAGGTCTTTATACATCTTTGATTTAAGATTATGCAACAGTTGGTTTTGTTTGCACTGCTTCTTCCTATCCCTTAAACTTGGCCTAAAGTACCAAGAGATGAAAATCGAAGAGCAATCTTTCTGGGTTTGACACAAAATGAGGTGAAAACACTTATGTCTATGAATGTTTGAGGGGAATTTCGTTATAAAACATCAGATCTTTAAAATTATATTTACCGAATGGGACTGTTTATTTTTGTCTTCTCTATTTGGACTTTGTATCTCTTCTCCATTCGAGAAAGATTCAGGTTCTTCATCATTAGGGTTTATCTAATTAATCTCATTTCTCTTTTCCCTCTCAACCATCCACATTGCCACTTCCTGAAAATTAAAAATAGTAGAAATGAATAATCGAGCCCATTGGCACCAGTATTGGAGCAAGTGCACCATGTTTCAACTGTCGACTAGCATCTGCATTGTCCATTCTTTGTCAGCGGTAAAGGAAATGAAATTAGACTAATATGAATCAAATTTTTGCCCTGATTAAAGGACTGCGATCACCCTAGGCATTGCCTGACCAGGTCTTGACTTGCGAGATATTTCCTGCTCTGGGAACATCAGTCACTGGGAGTGCGTCTGTCTCCTTAGGTCATCGTTCTTCAGATTCACTAGTTTTACACGGAACATAGGCTAAAAAATCTAGACTTCCTTTGGGGTATTAATTAAGAAGAGCATCAAAAATTAATCAGCAAAGTCATTAGGGCGAAGAGGAACTGTCTGAAGGCCTCAATATAAAACAGGCTGACCGAGAGAAGAAATGAGCCTTCAGCTATTGACAAGAGAAAACAACCACCCAGACCGCAGAATGACACAAAGATTCATATAAGTATAACATTTTACATTCATTTTACTTGTCAGCTTGTCAAATTTAATTATAAAGGTTGATTCGCTATTTGGTAGAATGGAAAAATCATGAAAACTGGTCTTTTCAATCTCACTCTATGGCCATCCTTAGAAAAAAGCTTAGGAAAGCATGTATCCATAAGCAAAATTAACAGGAAATATGGAAAATGCTTTCTGAAAGTGTAAAAAATATTGTAAAAATGTATTATTGATCGCACATCCTTTTCACAGGATGCAGAGGCAATAAATATGATGTTGGTGATGTGTGGCTGAACTTTATATTTTAGAGGAACACAAGACTTAATCTATTTCAATTCCATTATCCATTATTTCAATTCCATTATGGTGTATGCTTATTGTTATACTAACTTTCTTTTTGGGAATCACAACTAAGACATTTTTTAACTTGATGAAGCATAATAGTTGGCAATGACTTTACTGCAGGTGTTAACCTCAGAGTCATTGCTACTTACTCGTCCAAAACTCAGAACAAACATTGGTACATTTGTTTCCTTGCTTTAACAGCATTAATATCTGCCTTACATGAAAAAGACAATATAATGTGCGTATGTAACATGATACCGTAGCTGTGATAATACTTGGTATTGGATGTCTTATAATGTGTAGGTACCAAGACCTTCCTTTGTCTCTGAGAGATGGAGAGTCACTGTACTTACTATCAGTTCAACAGTCCAAAAGTAAATGTGCTTGTTGTCTTACTTCTAAAGACAGAGTAATGGCAGGGTTTTCACAAAATTAAGTTGATGTTTAAACACTTGAAGTGACTAAAAATGAACAATTAAAGTTTTCCTTCATAATCATAAAACACAAGCTTGTGTGTCACAGATTATAAGATCATAAGTGATCGGAGAAGAATTAGGCCATTTGGCCAATCAAGTCTACTCCGCCATTCAATCATGACTGATTTATCTCTCCCTATCTATCTTTCCCTCCTAACCCCTTTCTCCTGCCTTCTCCCCATAACCTCTGAAACACTTACTAATCAAGAATCTATTTATCTCTTCCTTAAATATATCCATTGACTTCGCCTCCACAGCCTTCTGTGGCAAAGAATTCCACAAAGAAGATTTAGGCAACATAAATGCAAGATGGTGCTTACTGTATGTATACAAAGCATCAGAAATTGGTTGTAGCTATGTCTTCAATCATTACTATGAAATAATCTAGGCTCGCAAGAGTTCCAGACAGCACATAAAGCCTCTGAGAAGCTTTAAGGTGCAGATTGACAGATTCTTGATTAGTAAGTTTGTCAGGGGTTATGGGGAGAAGGTAGGAGAATGGGGTTGAGAGGGAAAGATAGATCAACCATGATTGAATGACCTAATTCTGCTTATAGAATAGCCTTTATTGTCATCCAAAAACATGTTTTTGGACGAAATTACATTACTCACAGTCAACAATGCGAGGCAATAAAAAAGAAAGCAATAAACCACACAATCGCAAAAACCAACATAAAACAAAAAAACATCCATCACAGTGAGTCTCCTCCAGTCACCACCTCACTGTGATGGAAGGCCAGAATGTCTTTCTCTTCCTTGCCGTCTTCTCCCGTGGTCAGGCAGTCGAAATTGCCACGTCGGGGCTCCCGACATTGAAGCCCCCGCCGGGCGGTGGAAAATCCCGCGGCCTATTCCAGGCCGCGCCAGACAGTGAAAGGTCCGCAGCGGGCCGACCCAAGCCTCGCAATTCATGGAGGATGAAGACACTGTCATTGCCGGAGCTCCCGAAGTCGCCCCCCACCCAAGGACCTGCGAGCTTCAGACTTATGAACTGATAAAACCTGCTTACTTTAAACAAAAACACAAATGCATTTGAGCTCAGTAGTGCTAGTTGAACATTTCAAGTCATCTAATAATAGGTGTGCAAAAGGGAGCAAAGTGCTGGCATAACTCAGCGGGCCAGGCAGCATCTCTGGAGAATGGATAGGTGACATTTCAGATCGAGACCCTTCTTCAGATGATGGGTCTGAAGAACGATCTCAACACAAAACGTCATCTATCCATATTCTCCAGAGATGCTGCCTGACCTGCTGAGTTACACCAGCACTTTGTGCCCTTTTGTGTATTAATCAGTATCTGCCGTTCCTTGTTTCTACTCTTTAATAATATCTGTATATTGATTACAGTATAATGGCTGATACTAATCAATTAAGAACATTGGGGAAATCAGAGCTAAATCATTGATTCTACAACACACATGAACAGTGAGAAACAGGGGCGGCACGGTGGTGCAGCGGTAGAGTTGCTGCCTTACAGCGAATGCAGCGCCGGAGACTCAGGTTCGATCCTGACTACGGGCGCCATCTGTAGGAGTTTGTACATTCTCCCCGTGACCTGCGTGGGTTTTCTCCGAGATCTTCGGTTTCCTCCCACACTCCAAAGACGTACAGGTATGCAGGTTAATTGGCTGGGCAAATGTTTTAAAAAAATGTCCCTAGTGTGTGTAGGATAGTGTTAATGTGAGGGGATCACTGGACCCTGTGGGCCGAAGGGCCTGTTCCCGCGCTGTATCTCTAAAAAACAAAAAATTGTATATGATGCATCTTCTTGCAATTGAATACTAGTCTTGTCTTAATTAATTGTTATCTATTTTATTCAAAATTAAATCACTAAACTTATACAATTCTTTTTGTGTGGTGTCCACACTGTCCAAATACCATGTGAATCAATTTTTCCCCTTCTTCAGCCATTCAGCAGTTGAACTGGGTATCCTTCCCAAAAGTGTGGTGTTCTATATCTGCAGGGCTGCATTGAGAACTACGTTTTGTGAGTTGCTTCTCCCCTGGTCTATTCAAGTAAAAGGCCTTGGTTTCCTCTATTAAAATTGGTCTTCAGAGATCAGACCTCTTCACTCTGAATCTTAGAAGATCATTGATGAGGAAATTGAAAGCACTTGAGCAAAGGACAATGTCCTGAAAGAGTTGTCTGATAATTTTCTTGGGACCACTGCCATTTTTCTTCAAGGTACGGCTCAGTCTATGGGCAATTTTGTCCCTGAACCCTGTTGACCAGATTTACAAAGAAATCTTTTATCCCATACTCGATGAAATGCCTCCTTGTTGTCAAGTTATGTTCAGTTCCTCAGAAGTTCTGTTTTCACTTCTATGTCTGCACTAAGCTTGCAATGTGGCCTGAAGATAAGTGGTTCTAGCTGAGCCCTAACTCAGCAATAATATACGGTTGTTTTGGTGGGAAAGTACACTGTTGATGGCTCCTTCGATCCTTGGATATTTACATGTAAACATAAGGAACTGCAGATGCTGGTTTCCAAAAAGATACAAAGTGCTGGAGTAACTCAGCAGGTCAGACAGCATCTTTGGTGAATATGGATGGGCGATATTTACCTATCCATGTTCTCCAGAGATGCTGCCTGACCTGCTGAGTTACTCCAGCACCCTGTGACTTTTTTTGTAATGGTCCTTTAATGTGACATTTGTAACTGTTCTGATTTTTATAAAGTGGATAACCCAGCTAGTTTTTCACCTTGTTGGTTAGATATTAATGAGTTTAGAGTTTAGAGATGTAGCATGTAAACAGGCCCATCGCCCATTGACTCCATGCTGACCATCGATCATCCATTCACACTAGTTCGATGTTATCCCACTTTCTCATCCACTCCCTACACACAAAGGGAAATTTACAGAGACCTAAAATAATGCACTTGTTTGAGATATGGGAGGAGATCGGGACCAGAGGAAACCTATGTGGTCACCGGGAGAATGTGCTATGAATCTTGTATTTTTCATAATTCTCCTCACTTTCATCAAGATTGTGGAGGTCCAGCCAACTCTTATGAGAAGCCCATCATTCCCCAATCCATGGATTCCCCAATCCATGGTCCATTGGACTCCCTCCATGGCAATTTTATCCTTTTTTTTAAATGAGACACAAACTATACACAATACACCAGGTTTCACAGGTTCTCTATTTAAATACAGGCCAACATGTTATCTGCCTTCCTAATGGCTTGTTAAACGTACTTACAAGGTTTTGGTTACTTGTGTACAATGCCACCTTCGTCTCTTTTAACATCAACATTTCACCCTTTAAAACAATATGCAGCATTTCTATTTTGTGCACCAAAATTAATATTTCTTGTGCTAGTGGGAACACTATCTGTATCAGAGATTACAGAACTGCACAAAAACTGATGAACTTAAATATAGGAATATCATTCAGCTGAGATGCAAAGTGTTCTGAAAAGTCACAGGAATTGGGAATGAACTATTGGTCAATAATAATAACTGTACAAAAATATTTGGGATTGCGCCAAAACAATAGAGATTTTCAAATGTAACACCAAAATTTGCAAAATGATTGAGTAAAGCTGTGGCTGTTTAATTTTGTGCGTGGACTCCTAGAGTTCATAACACAGAGTGAAATAAGAAGTCATTGATCGAACAATGAACAGTCAATACAGATTTAAAAAGTGCAGGTCAAACTTGACTAATATAATTGAATTTTTTTCCATGAGTTCAGAGTATACAAATGAAGAATATTGGATTGAAATTGTACTTTTGGATTTTTGATCAGTTGCCAAGTAAGTGACTTAAGTCATTGATAAGCCAAAATAAAAGCAACATAGATGTCGGGCATAGTAACTAAAACGAGTCGCATTCGGATGGTGGTATGGGCGAGAAATCTGTGTTTAGATCAATTAAGTTATAAATTCTTTCTCAAGCCATTTTAGGGTATATTTGGGCTTGGGGAAAATGTCTGCCTCTCCTATAGTTAAGATAATGACTTGCTTTAACTCATAGCATCAGAAACAAACACAAATAATGTACAGGTCGTAACCATGATTGGCACATGAATTGTCCTGTTCCAATTGACCACAGAAGGGTAAACCAGAAAAGCAACCAACAGCATTTCAAGGAATTTTATTCTTGGCACTTCTACAATTAAATGCCCCTTAGATCGCAATTAAATGTGGAACTTTATGCAAAGAAACTAACTTTTTAAATCACAACTATCCCCACGTTTGCCAAGAACTGCCACAAGAAAGCAGTAAAGTAGATGGCAGGCAGAGAAAACAAAAGCTTGCAGTATTTTGAAAATAAATTAATTGATGGGATCTGGACTTTTCTGGCATGGTCAGCATTTATTGCCCATGATGTATAGCGCTGGAGAAACTGCGACAGCACAATGGTGCAGCAGGTTGGCACAGTGGCACAATGGTGGAGATGCTGCCTTACCGAGCCTGAGACCCGGGATTGATCCTGACTATGGATGCTATCTGTATGGAGTTTGTATGTTCTCCCTATGACCATGTTAGTTTTCTCCGGGTGCTCCAGTTTCCTCCCACACTCCAAAGACGTACAGATATGTAGGTTAATTGGCTTCAGTAAAAATTGTATATTGTCCCTAGTGTGTACGATTAGGGCGAGTGAACGGGTTGATCGCTGCAGACTCAGTGGACTGAACAGCATGTACCTTTAAAGTCTGAACAGCATGTACCTTTAAAGCATGAACAGTACCTTTAAAGTCTGAAGTAAACATAGCAGTGAGTTGCCTTCTTGAACAGCTGCTCTCTGCCTGGTGAGAGTGGCCCACAGTGGTCCTGGCTGTGGAGATGCAGGGTATGAACCCAATGACAATGAACAAACAATGGCACATTGCAAGATTGTGCAAAGCTTGATACTGGTGCTACAGTATTTCCATGTATGTGCTGCCCTTGTTTGGGAAATAGTGTTAGAGTAGCCTGGTCAAGCAACTGATGCAAAAAAATTGTATTTAAGGACTGGAGAACAGACAGCAAAGGGATGTTTCCACTAATGGGAGAGTCTAAGACCAGAGGCTACGGCCTCACAATAAAAGGAAGTACCTTTAGAAAGGAAATAAGGAGGGATTTCTTTAGACAGAGGGTGGTGAATCTGTGGAATTCATTGTCACAGACGGCTGTGGAGGCCAATATATAGTGTATTTTTAAAGTGGAGAGTGAGGGTGTCAAAGGTTAAGGGAGAAGGCAGGAGAATGGGGTTGAGAGGGAAAGATAGATCGGCCATGATTGAACAGCTGAGTAAACTTGATGGGTCGAACAGCCTAATTCTACTCCTGTGACTTATGAAATAGAAACACATGCATAGTAATATACAGCACATGGGAGATTTTTCAAGCTTGGTCCATTCTAACTATTGAATCCAATCAAGTCAAAAGATAGCAAGGCCTGAAAATCAATGGCCTGCCTCTCACTTTCAGAAGGCCGAGCTCAGTCAGTGCTGTGCCAACTTGCACATTCAAATGTTTCCATTCACCAAAGTACTATGGCAATTTGGAGGGAGTTTATGATGAAGGTATTGCAGTTTGAGGTCACCCTTGATGATCAGTGAGAATACCATTCTGTGTGGAGATTGTCTTTGAAACTTGAGCCTGTGGGAGCAATGCTCTTCAGTTATTTCTAACTCACTGCATTAGCCTGTAATTGCAGCAGGAGGCAAACTGACAGGTACTTCGATGCCACCTGACAGCTTCTGGCAGCATCACTGGGCTTCTGTTCACCTTCTCCATTTAGTCCTGCTAAATCCCATCTGCACACACTCTGCGGTCTTCTCTCCTGCCGTAGTCAAGCGTGCGTGATTAAAACAAAAAAAGGAAAATTACATTTCATATTTGAAAAAGAACCATATTTGAAAAAGTAAACTTAACATATAATTTAGATAGTTTAGAGACACAGCATGGAAACCTCCCCTTCGGCCCACCGAGTCCACACCGACCAGTGATCCCCTCAAACTAACACTATCCTGCACACACGAGGGACAAGTTGGGAAAAGCGCTGAGAAGTAGGACGTCGAAGGTGGTTATCTCTGGACTGCTACCGGTACCTCGTGCTGGTGAGGCCAGGAACAGAGAGATAGAGGGTATGAATTTATGGCTGAGGGGCTGGTGCAGAGAGCAGGGATTTAGATTTCTGGACCACTGGGATCTCTTCTGGGCTAGGGGTGACTTGTACAAAAGGGACGGGTTGCATCTTAACAGCAGGGGGACAAACATTCTGGCAGGCAGGTTTGCTAGTGTGACACCTGTGGCTTTAAACTAAGTAGTGGGGGGGAGTGGTTAACAAATTGTGAATATGAAGATGAGGTCAAAGGGAATACAGGAGATATTGCAAAAGACTCTCGGAAGAATGGGAACAGAAGTTCTAGAGCGGAAAAGAAATTAAGGGCAGGGCCAATTGTGAACGATGTGAGAGAGGAGGTAAATACAGAAGTTAAAGTGTTGTACTTAAATGCGCGTAGTATAAAAAATAAAGTGGATGAGCTTGAGGCTCAGTTAGTCATGGGCAAGTATGATGTTGTAGGGATCACTGAGACATGGTTACAAGAGGACCAGGGCTGGGAACTGAATATTCAGGGGTACACAACGTATAGAAAAGACAGACAGGTGGGCAGAGGGGGTGGGGTTGCTCTGATGGTAAGGAATGATATTCATTCCCTTGCAAGGGGTGACATAGAATCAGGAGATGTTGAATCAGTATGGATAGAAATGAGAAATTGTAAGGGTAAAAATACCCTAATGGGAGTTATCTATAGGCCCCCAAACAGTAGCCTCGACATAGGGTGCAAGTTGAATCAGGAGATAAAATTGGCGTGTCAAAAATGTAATGCTACGGTGGTTATGGGAGATTTCAACATGCAGGTAGACTGGGAAAATCAGGTTGGAAATGGACCCCAGGAAAGAGAGTTTGTAGAGTGCCTTCGAGATGGATTCTTAGAACAGCTTGTACTGGAGCCTACCAGGGAGAAGGCAATTCTGGATTTAGTGTTGTGTAATGATCCTGATCTGATAAGGGGACTAGAGGTGAAAGAGCCATTAGGAGGCAGTGATCACAACATGATAAGTTTTACTCTGCAAATGGAAAGGCAGAAGGGAAAATCGGAAGTGTCGGTATTACAGTATAGCAAAGGGGATTACAGAGGCATGAGGCGGGAGCTGGCCAAAATTGATTGGAAGGAGGCCCTAGCAGGGAAGACGGTAGAACAGCAATGGCAGGTATTCCTGGGAATAATGCAGAGGTTGCAGGATCAATTTATTCCAAAGAGGTGGAAAGACTCTAAGGGGAGTAAGAGACACCTGTGGCTGACGAGGGAAGTCAGGGACAGCATAAAAATTAAGGAGAGGAAGTATAACATAGCAAAGAAGAGTGGGAAGACAGAGGATTGGGACTCTTTTAAAGAGCAACAAAAGTTAACTAAAAAGGCAATACGGGGAGAAAAGATGAGGTACGAGGGTAAACTAGCCAATAATATAAAGGAGGATAGCAAAAGTTTTTTTAGGTACGTGAAGAGGAAAAAAATAGTCAAGGCAAATGTGGGTCCCTTGAAGACAGAAGCAGGGGAATTTATTATGGGGAACAAAGAAATGGCAGACGAGTTAAACCGTTACTTTGGATCTGTCTTCACTGAGGAAGATACACACAATCTCCCAAATGTTCTAGGGGCCGGAGAACCTAGGGTGATGGAGGAACTGAAGGAAATCCACATTAGGCAGGAAATGGTTTTGGGTAGACTGATGGGACTGAAGGCTGATAAATCCCCAGGGCCTGATGGTCTGCATCCCAGAGTACTTAAGGAGGTGGCTCTAGAAATAGTGGAAGCATTGGAGATCATTTTTCAATGTTCTATAGATTCAGGATCAGTTCCTGTGGATTGGAGGATAGCAAATGTTATCCCACTTTTTAAGAAAGGAGGGAGAGAGAAAACGGGTAATTATAGACCAGTTAGTCTGACATCAGTGGTGGGGAAGATGCTGGAGTCAATTATAAAAGACGAAATTGCTGAGCATTTGGATAGCAGTAACGGGATCATTCCGAGTCAGCATGGATTTACGAAGGGGAAATCATGCTTGACAAATCTACTGGAATTTTTTGAGGATGTAACTAGGAAAATTGACAAGGGAGAGTCAGTGGATGTGGTGTACCTCGACTTTCAGAAAGCCTTCGACAAGGTCCCACATAGGAGATTAGTGGGCAAAATTAGGGCACATGGTATTGGGGGTAGGGTACTGACATGGATAGAAAATTGGTTGACAGACAGAAAGCAAAGAGTGGGGATAAATGGGTCCCTTTCGGAATGGCAGGCAGTGACCAGTGGGGTACCGCAAGGTTCGGTGCTGGGACCCCAGCTATTTACGATATACATTAATGACTTAGACGAAGGGATTAAAAGTACCATTAGCAAATTTGCAGATGATACTAAGTTGGGGGGTAGTGTGAATTGTGAGGAAGATGCAATAAGGCTGCAGGGTGACTTGGACAGGTTGTGTGAGTGGGCGGATACATGGCAGATGCAGTTTAATGTAGGTAAGTGTGAGGTTATTCACTTTGGAAGTAAGAATAGAAAGGCAGATTATTATCTGAATGGTGTCAAGTTAGGAGGAGGGGGAGTTCAACGAGATCTGGGTGTCCTAGTGCATCAGTCAATGAAAGGAAGCATGCAGGTTCAGCAGGCAGTGAAGAAAGCCAATGGAATGTTGGCCTTCGTAACAAGAGCAGTTGAGTATAGGAGCAAAGAGGTCCTTCTACAGTTGTACCGGGCCCTGGTGAGACCGCACCTGGAGTACTGTGTGCAGTTTTGGTCTCCAAATTTGAGGAAGGATATTCTTGCTATGGAGGGCGTGCAGCGTAGGTTCACTAGGTTAATTCCCGGAATGGCGGGACTGTCGTATGTTGAAAGGCTGGAGCGATTGGGCTTGTATACACTGGAATTTAGAAGGATGAGGGGGGATCTTATTGAAACATATAAGATAATTAGGGGATTGGACACATTAGAGGCAGATAACATGTTCCCAATGTTGGGGGAGTCCAGAACAAGGGGCCACAGTTTGAGAATAAGGGGTAGGCCATTTAGAACGGAGATGAGGAAGAACTTTTTCAGTCAGAGGGTGGTGAAGGTGTGGAATTCTCTGCCTCAGAAGGCAGTGGAGGCCAGTTCGTTGGATGCTTTCAAGAGAGAGCTGGATAGAGCTCTTAAGGATAGCGGAGTGAGGGGGTATGGGGAGAAGGCAGGAACGGGGTACTGATTGAGAGTGATCAGCCATGATCGCATTGAATGGCGGTGCTGGCTCGAAGGGCTGAATGGCCTACTCCTGCACCTATTGTCTATTGTCTATTGTCTATTGACAATTTCAGATTTTCAGGGACAAATTCAAATGTATAATTTTACCAAGCCAATTAGCCTATAAATCTGTATATCTTTGGAGTGTGGGAGTAAACCGGAGCTCCTGGAGAAAACCTACTTCAGGGAACATGTACAAACTCTGTATAGATAGTACCCGTAGTCAGGAGGGAACCCGGGTCTCTGGCGCTGTGAGGCAGCAACTCTACCGCCGCACCACTGTGCTGGACAGATAATCTGTTGATTCTTTTCTAAATCTAATAATAATAATAATATACAACGTTAATGAACAATTGGATAACTTTCTGCAAAAAAAAGATCTTCCTGATACTTCTGTTAATACAGCCATGTATTTTTACTAAACATACAAAGATGCTTGATTTTTATTCTGAGTTTCTTTGCATTTTATCACAATGAAGGAATATTGTCACCACTTCAGTAATCAGCACTGAAGAACACAAATAGGGCGGCACAGTGGCCCCGAGAGACCCAGTGGCTGGGAGAACTGCTGACCCAAAGTGCCAGAGACCCGTGTTCGATCCTGACCTCGTGTGCAGTCTGTGCGGAATTTGCACGTTCTCTCTGTGACCGCGTGGTTTTCCCCAGGTGCTCCGGTCTCCTCTTACATTCCAAAGATATGCTGGTTTGTAGGTTAATTAGTCTCTGTAAATTGCCCCTGGTGTGCAGGAAGTAAATGCGAAAATGTGATAACATAGAACTGGTGTGAGCAGGTGATTGATGGTCATTGTGGACTTGGTGAGCCAAAGGGGTTGTTTCCATTCTGTATCTTTCAATCAAAAATACAAAGTGGTGAACCTGGAATGAACTAGAAAGTGAGACTAACGTGTATACTGAATAAACTGCAGAAAAGGTAGAATTGGTATGTGGAGAAAGCACTTCAAAAGCAATTAATTGAAGCTGGAGCAGAACTGGACTGTAGAAACCTAACTATATTCTTTGTCTTTCTCTATTATAGACTACCATCTTTTAGAATGACTGAGTAAGAAATTTGCTCCTTGGTGAGGTGGCTAGTTTATGGCCCTAATTTGTATCCTTAAATGCTTTAGTTTAGTTTAGTTTAGAGATACAGTGCAGAAACAGGCCCTTCGGCCCATCAAGTCCACGCCAATCAGTGTTCACCCCGTACACTAACCTATGCACACTGGGGACAATTTTACAACTCAATTAAGTCAATTAACATACAAACCTGTATGTCTTTGGAGTGTGGGAGGAAACCGGCGCACCCGGAGAAAACTCACAATGGTCACAGGGAGATTGTACAAACGCCATACAGAGAGCACCCATAGTCAGGATCGAACCCGGGTTTCTGGTACTGTAAGGTGGCAACTCTACCATTGTGCCACTGTGCCTCTCTGTTTTCTTACTGTGATTTACAGTGATAACATCTTCTAAAATCTGGCAAAAGCACCGTGCTATGTTATATTCAGAGCAGATCTGCTGGCTCAGAATGAGCTGTTCGTGAGATGCCATTGGCCATCAGCAGCTGAGGACTACATTCTACCACGTGGTCCAGGAATATTAGCAACTTTGGTGTTACCTGCAAACCAAGGAATTAACAATGTTTCAATGGGGAATGCCAAGAATAGCAATAGCCTTGCCTGAAGATGCAGTACTAATACTAATCTGATAAGACATAGAGTCATACAGCATGGAAACAGGCCATTCTTGTCTATCCCAGCATAGATGCTCCATCAAGGTTAGTCCCATTTATCTGCATTTGGTCCATATCCCTCTAAACCTTTCCTGCCCATGTACCTGTCCAAATGTATTTTAAATGTTGTTATTGTATCACGTCCCTCTGTGTGAAAAAGTTGTCCTTCAGGTTCCCATTAAATCTATCCCTTCTCATCTTAAACCTCTGCCCTCCAGTTCTTGATTACCCTCCTTGAGAAAACAATTCTCCGCATTCCCCTCATGATTTTATACACCTTTATAAGATCACCCCTTGGCTTCCTGCTCTCCAGCAATAAGGTCCTAGCTTGACCAAACTCTCCAGCAACACAGGCACGAGAGTTCTGACAACATCCTTGTAAATTGTATCTGTGGCCTAATGGACAAGCGTCCTACCTCTAGTTGCCCCCCTTTACTTTCAGTCTGAAGAAGGGATCCGACTCGAAATGTCACCTAATCCTTTTCTCCAGAGATGCTGCCTGACCAGCTGAGTTGCTCTAGCACTTTGTGCCTCTATCCTAGGTATAAACCAGCATCTGCAGTTCCTTCCCACACACTTCTCTGTACCCTGTCCAACTTCATGAGATCTCTCCTATGGCAGGGTGACCAAAACTGAATACATTTCTCGGTTTCACAACATCTTGAAAATCATGGCCATTTAAATGCCCAAGAGCAGGAGTAACATGCTAAAGCAAAGTGATCACATAATCAATGAATTAGTTCAAAGCACTCAACTATTATGATGTTCACCTGCGAATGACGATGAGAAATTTAAAAAAAAAACATTGTTAGGAGGAGGATTGTGAATATCAATGTAAGTGAAAAAGAGAAGGCCAAGTTATTTATAAATAACTTCAGCAAACAGTTCTGCTTGGATACTTAATCTCACCATCCCCTCATGCCATCACAAATGGTGTGATTTGAATAAGCCGAGGGCACTGGCTAGCAGAGCTCAGCAGCATCCTGCTGAAGATTGTGCTCCAGGATTATTGCTTCTTCAGCCAAGTCATTTAGCATGGCTACAATATTGATGTCCACCTGGGAATGTGTAAAACTGCCCAGTACTGGCCTTTCCTATAGAACAGAACAAATTCAATTTGTGCAATTACTGCATAATCAGTCTACTCTCAATCATCAACAAGACCATCAGGCTATTAAACACTACAACCTCCAAATGAGCTCTGAACTACATACACTTGGGGGCATTGGTTTTGTCTTTTTGCACTATAATTGTCTGTTTGTTTTTTTGTTTTTATGTGTCTGTAGAGAGCAGTCCTGAGCTACTATCTACCTGGAGACCCTCGGACTATCTTTGACTTTACTGCACTTTATCTTGCACTAAGTGTTATTCATGTTATTCCATTTATCATGTATCTGTACACTGTAGATGGCTTGATCGTAGTCATGTACTGTCTTTCTGCTGGCTGGTTAGCACGCACCAAAAGCTTTTCACTGTACCTTGGTACATGTGACAATAAACTAAACAGAAAAAAATATATTTAAAAAACAAACCATTTTTTTGTTTATAATATTGTTTACATAGTACTATGTTTACATATTCTGTTGTGCTGTGACACGTATGAATTTTGTTGTTCTGTCTGGAACATATGACAATAAAACACTCTTGATTCTTGATCTTGAGTCTTGACAATGGAAGGTGCTACCAACTCTGCTAACTGATTCTGAAGAAGTCTGAAGAAGAGTATCGACCTCAAACATCACCCATTCCTTTCCTCCAGGGATGCTGCCTGTCCCGCTGAGTTACTCCAGCATTTTGTGTCTATTTTCAAAGCAGCAAAGTAGTTCCTTCTTACACAACTGATTCTTATTTTTGGTTCAACCAGCCCATTTTGCTCAAGACCTCATGATATCACTAGTTTGAGCTTGGATAAAGAGTTGAACTTCAGAGGTGTGATGCTGGTCTCTGCCTTTTAGATCAAGGTAATATTTGACTGAAGGAGGCATCAAGGAACTCTGGTGAAGCTAAAGTCAATGAGCATCAGGGAAAAAAAGATCTCTCCGATGCATGCACAAAGAAAGATTGCTTGATTGCATTAAGACATTAATACAGAAATTTCTTAGTGTAGTCTCTCAGCTCATTCTTCTTCGGATGCTTTGTCAATGACATTGGTTTCACTCTGGGTTCAGAAATATAGAAGAAGGGTCAGTGCAAGGTGGCACAGGAGGGCAACTCTTTGCTTGCTGGTTGCCTAGGAAGTTCTATTATCATTCAATAAATCCCCACTCTTTTAAATCTCTTTTACTTGTTTGGTTTGATTGTATCCATGTATTGTATTATCTGATTTGATTGGACAGCATGCGAACAAAGCTTTCACTGTACCTCAGTATACGTGATAATAACAAACCTAACCTAGTAGAAATAAAGAACTGCAGATGTTGGTTTCAATCAAAGAGACACAAAGTGCTGGAGTAACTCAGTGGGTCAGGCAGCATCACTGGAGGAAAAGGATAGGTGACATTTCGGGTCAGGACCTTTCTTCAGACAATCTGAATACACAAATGGCAGCGTGCTCAGTCTGAAGAAGAGTCTCATCCTGAAATGTCACCTATCCATATTCTCCTGAGATGCTGCCTGACCCACTGACTTACTCCAGTCCTTTGTGTCCTTTTGTGTATTAACCAGCATCTGTAGTTCTTTGTTTCTATATATGATCTGTTTGGATAGCATGCAATACAAAGATTTTCACTATTCCTCAGTTGCGCTTGAAAATAATAAACCTGAACTTAAAAGGATAGTTATGCATTTCCTTGTTAATCAACAGCATTTCCATTCCTGAATCCACCGTGATCAACATCTATTTTATTATCTATCCTTTTACTTTCTATTCACAACTCAAATGGACCAACTGCTTAGATGTTATGACTACAAAAGCAAGTCAGATCCTTGTATTCTACTTTGACTGACTAAACCCACTATCTAACTGACATTAATTAAGACCCTGACAGAAGACTTTCCACTTGTTTAGTTTAGTTTAGAGATGCAGCACGGGAACAGGCCCTTCAGCCCACTGAGTCCGCGCCGACCAGTGATTCCTGCACATTAATGCTGTCCTACACACGAGGGATAATTTTTACATTTATACAAAGCCAATTAACCTACAAACCTGTACGTCTTTGGAGCGTGGGAGGAAACCAAAGATCTCGGAGAAAACCCACGTGGTCAGGGAAGAGAACGTACAAACTCCGCACAGACAAGCACCCGTAGCCTAGATCGAACCCGGGTCTCTGGTGCTGTAAGCAGGGCCGTTTTTACAGCATTATGGGCCCCCGGGCAAAGCAGTGTACTGGGGCCCCTACCGTTACTCTCCCCCACCCCCCTTTCCCTACCAGCCCCCCCCTGTCGTGCCGGCGAAAAGCACTTAGCGATGGACTTTGGGTGCTACATTGTTGCGAAAAGCACTTACAGATCGCTGTGAGAAGCACTTAGTGACCGAAAATGTTGCGAAAAAAGCACTTATTGAACCTACATTTTTAAAGTAGTATTTATTTATTGCAAGTCACTTAACATACACAGATCAGCCTGGGGCCCCTATGCTCGTGGGCCTCCGGGCAAGTGCCCATCAGGCCCATGCGTTAAGACGGCCCTGGCTGTAAGGCAGCAACTCTACTGCTGAGTCACCATGCCTCCCTGTGGATGAGTGTAGGTCTAACAACATGCAATAAGCTAAATAACATTGAGAACTGAGCTTCCGACTTGATTGCCATCTTACCGCCACCTTGAGCCTTCATCACCTTTGCCACACGTACACTGTGGCAGGGCACACACCAGAACTATTCTTTGCAAACACATAATATTTAGCCTCAAGAAGGATGATGACAAGTAGGCACATTGGAACACGAAAGCCAGAGAGTTCCTCTTCAAATTAAACAACATTCGGACTTGGAAATATCGTGTTGATCCTTCATTATTGCAAGTACAGTTGCAGGAGCACTCTTCCTAACTGTAACATAGGAATTCTTCTCACACACTAACTTGAGCAGCTCACCACTATCTTCTCAGGAGCAATAAGAGTTGAGCAAACAAAATCCCAGTTTTGACAATAACACCCACACACCACACGAAAAAGAATTGACATCAGAATTTCCAATTTTCTTGTAGGTGGGTGTTATTGTCAAAACTGACAAAAGAGAAGCAAGTTTAACTGTGTGACTGAGATTGACAATATTGAAGGTTCATGGATCACAATACCAACTTTATAATTGCATCACAGAAAATACTCAGACAAATATATGATAATATTAAAATTTAAAATGTTTTAAATAATAATAAACATACAGGGTTGAGACGTTTGCAGTCTCATCATGGTGATTTTTTTTATTATTCTACCTGCCTTCAGTATGCTTACACAGACCACAGTTTAGCCCATCTGATTGCAATATGCTGTTTTTTAATTTTGATTGCTAGTCAGACAATGCATTAGGGACAAAGAAGACTGACAAACTGCAGTCATATTTCTTTGCATGAAACCAATATCTGTGTTCTTTAAAGTTAGAAATGAACCATGTCTAACTTCAAGATGACTGTATTAAATCTGAAGGATGCTTTTTTTTTTGCACTATTATTAAAAGATTGTATGAACAAAACATTTCAGTCACTTTAGTATTAATGATACTGAGAAACAGAAAACAAAAGGAATGGCATAGAAATATATTATGCCGAATAATATTACTAGTCAATTTATCATCAGTTTTGACTGGTGCCTTGCACAAATTAACACATGCAACCAAGACTAAAGCAAGGAGCTTAATTTGACATGAAATATTTCACTCACAAGATGTGATGATTACAAGTTTGCAATCATCTGAAAGTGTTAATTAATATCAACCAAATCTTTGCAAATGAATGTCTATTTGACACTCCTCAATTTTTATTTTCCATAATGCTGTTTGCTGGAGCATTATGAACATATAAGACTTTTATCACCATCCATGAATTCACATGAATTGGAATTGATATAATTTATTTAATTTGGAGGCTTTCTCTCCACAGCAGGTGGGGGCTGTGAGCTGTGACTGTCAGATCCTGCCAAGGGTGCAGGGCATGACCTGGGAGACTGAGTTAAGGAATTGACCTTGTCACAGTTGAACACACACAGCTGCTAACCCACTGTTTGGTCACATTATCTGGTGCAGCACAATGTAGTCTTCTAATTAACTTAAGATAAGAACTATATTGAACCCTAATTGGTAATAATGAATTGTGAATGTTTAGTCTTTGTGGCTGAGGCTGCATTTTTTTAAAAACATTTTTAATTCAAATTCAATATGAACAAAAGTATACACTAGGAAAAACAAAAAAAACATGAAAAGTTTTCAATATTAATAGGTATTTTGTCACTATTAAAATACAAACATTGATTTGGATATAAATTGCTATGTAAACAATCAGGTTGTTAAAGATATTGAATTATGATGTGACTGCATTTTTACTTGTCTCTTAATTGTACGTTCTTTTCTGTAAATGATCAATTCCAACCAGCAATCTGTTCAGTTCCGTCGTATTTGAAAATGTCGTGCTTGATCCTCAAACTGGAAAATGATTTGTTAAACATTTTTTCACATCAAATTGGACAGGAGGGTGGAGATATGGTTGTAAGCACCATTTCAAACTCAGCAAGATGCACATTGTATAACAGCGTCAAAGAATATACGTGCAATTGTTTAATCAGTCGAATAACTAATTTTCACATCATAAAGTAATATATATTCCAATAAATAAAACCATAACCGCAGTGCCTGAGTGATGAATGAATAAATGATCATCTTGATTAGTATATTACCACATTGGTGTTGGACTGTGAAAAGGTTTTGCTGTGCAGCTCAATCGTCTAGTATTTCTAGTACAAGTGCCAATATTCACTCAGCGATTTTAAAGAAATATTTTATTGTTATGTATATATGTATGAAGGCTATGCTCAGTTTTAAAACAGTGGCCACAAGTATTAAACCCACAGGCTTGGATTGTCATTAGTGGTCCACATAACCCCCTTACCCTACTCAGATCTTGGCTGATCTGATTGTAACCTCGATTCTGCATTATCAAGCATGTGATAACCTTTCACACAATTTTTCCCTTAAAAATATCCAATGAATCTGCTTCCAACAGCCTTTGAGGAAGAGGGTTCACAAGGCTTGCAATCCTCTGAGAGACAAAGTTTCACCTTATAAGATCATAAGGTCATAAGTGTTAGGAGCAGAATTAGGCCATTCGGCCCCTCAAGTCTGCTTCGCCATTCAGTCATGGCGGATCTATCTCTCCCTCTTAATCCCATTCTCCCGCCTTGTCCCTTTAACCTCTGACACCCATAACCCCATTTCTATTTAAAATGGGCCGCCCCTTATTTTTAACCTGCGACTCCTAATTCTAGATTCTCCCGAAGAATGAAATATTCTCTCCACCATGTCAAGACCCCTCAAGATCAATCAACTCATCTTTCAATCTTCTAAATTCCAGCATTTGCTCATAAGGCAAACTGTTCATTCCAGACATCAGTCTGGTAAACCTTCTCTGAACTGCTATCAACACATTTAAATTCTTTCTTACATAAGAGGAGGCACCACTGTGGTGCAGCAGTACAGCTGCTGCCTTGCAGCGCCAGAGACCCGAGTTCGATCCTGATCTTGGGTGCTGTCTGTACGGAGTTTGTACATTGTGATCACGTGCGATTTCTCCAGGTGCTCCGGTTTCCTCCACCATTCTAAAGATGTACAGGTTTGTAGGTTAATTAAATCAGGTGAAATTGTCAATTGTCCTTAGTGTGTGGGTAGTGTCAGTGTATGGGGTTATCATTGATCGGCATGGATTCGTTGGGACAATGGGCATGCTTCTGCACTGTATCTCTAAAGTCTGAAATCTAATAAGGAGACCCACGCTGCACAAGGTGTTTGCAGATGTGGTTTCACCAATGCCCTGCAACTGAATCATAGACTCTTTAATTGTTGATTTCAATTATCCTCTGAAGAAATGATAACATTCTGTTAATTTTATAAATTGCTGTACTTGAATATTCTCCCTTGCAACCTTGTCGTGGTCGGGGAGCTTGTGTGTCTCAGTGACCCCTGGAGCTATGACAGTGGGAGATTCATCTCCTGTTAGGGTTTCCCATGTTGGACAGGTCGCAGGGTAGAAACGAGACGAAGAGCGATCCACTGGTCCTCCAGGTTGGGGGTTGAGTACGGGGCTAACAACCCCGCCTCGTAAAACGAATATGTTACGGAAACAACAACTGAAAGAATCAACCCTACTGGGCGTGACGGACTTCCAGGGCTATCGACAGACGCTAGGATGAATGTCAAAGAGAACCAGACAGCATCCCAAGAATAGCCCTGCACTGGACACCAGAAGGGAAAAGGAAAAGAGGGAGACCCAAAACCAAATGGCGTCGAACTGTAGAGAAGGAAATGAAAACTATGGAATTGACCTGGGGTAGTGCCAGGAGGCATAATGGGCAGTAAGTAAGTAAGTAAGTAAGTAAGTACTTGAATATTACCCTTCTGCAAATCACGCACTAGGACATCGAGATCCCT
The DNA here is from genome assembly GCF_053455715.1 of Rhinoraja longicauda. Taxonomy (NCBI): domain Eukaryota; kingdom Metazoa; phylum Chordata; class Chondrichthyes; order Rajiformes; family Arhynchobatidae; genus Rhinoraja; species Rhinoraja longicauda. The sequence goes on along the minus strand of NC_135959.1, from coordinate 52,606,707 downwards.
CTACATCTGCAATTTACCACTCAGATAATATGCTTCTTTCGTTACTTTTCCTGCCAAAATGGACATTAACATTTTCATACGTTGTAATCTATTTGCCGACTCTGCCCACTAACTTAGCTTATCCATCTTCCTACCATAACCAAATTTAGCAACCATACATTTGATGCCTTCATCCAAGTCTTATCTATAAATTGAATGATGTTGGAGCCCCAGCACTGATTTGTCTGGCACACCATTTGATAGTACTTGGCAACGCAAGAAAGACCCATTTATGCTTGCTCATTGTTTCCTGCCAGCCAGCCTGTCAATCTTCTCCGCAGAGCAATGTCTTACTTGTTACACCACGAGCTTTTATTTTCCATGATCTTCTTTAATGTGACGTCTTAAAAAATGTCTCCTGAACATCTAAATGCAGTGAAGCCATTGGTTCCTCTTCATCCACAGCACATATTGCATCTTCCAAGAACTCCATTAAATTGGTCAAACATGATTTATCTTTCACAAAGCTATGTTGACTTTTACACAGCGAGTGATGGGTGCCTGGAATACATTACCAGTCTTGGTGGTGGAAGCAGATACAAAAGTAGCATTAAAAGGCTTTTTGATAAGCACATGGAAATGCAGGGAATAGAGGGATGTGGATCATGTAGGGGCAGATGAGATCAGTTTAACTTGGCATAATGTTTGGCATAAACATTGTGGGTCAAAGGGCCCATTCCTGTGCTGTACTGTTCTATGTTTGTCGAACTACCTTGATTTTTTTTCTGAGTGCCCTACTAGAAAATCATCAATAATAATTTTCGAACATTTTTTCCAATAACAGATGTTAAGTTAACTGAGCGGTAGTTTCCTACTTTCTGCTTCTTTTCTTTTTTGAATGTGAATTCAATTTGCTACTTTAGCATCTGTCTCTCCATTCCCTGCATGTACATGTGCCCATCGAAAAGCCTCTTAAATGTCACAATGGTATTCTGCCTCTTCCACCACCCCTGGCAGTGCATCCAAGCACCCACCACCTTCTGTCCAGAATGATTGACCCGCACATCTCCATTAAACTTTGTTCCTCTCACCTTAAAGCTATGCCCTCCAGTATTTGATATTTTCACACTGGCAAAAAGGTTCTGACTGTTGACCTTATCTATGGCTCTCATATTTTTATATACTACTCTCTATGTAAAAAGATTTGCCCCTCACATCTCATTTAAATGTTACCTCTTTCACCTTAAAGCTGTGCCCTCCGATATTTGGCATTTCCATCCTGGTATAAAGGTTCTGGCTGTCTACCCTATCTCTTCCTCTCATAATTTTATATAGTTCTACCCTCAACCTCTAGCATTCCAGAGAAAACAATCCCAGCCTCTCCAACATCTCCTTGTAGCTAATATCCTTAGTCAGACATCATTCTGGTAATCCTTCTCTGCACACTTTCCAAGGTCTCCATATCCTTCCTATATTGTAGTGGCCGGAACTGCATGCAATGTAGGGAAGTTCATAACAATAAAACCAATGACTAATTACCTCACTGGCCATTTCTTGATAAGACTCAGATGAAGTGTGTCAACACCAAGGGGCTTGTGAGCCCACAGCTCCAGAAATTTGCACATTACAGCGCACTCCCACGAATTGTCAGTTCAGCTAATGAAAATTCACCCTTGCAGAATTCACAAAGCACCACCAGAAGATTTAGGGTAGCACTGAGGTGCTCCAGTTTCCTCCCACATTCCAAAGCCGTGCAGGTTTGTAGGTTAATTGGCTTCTGTAAATTATCCCTTGTGTAAAGGATTGAAGTAGTGTAGGGGATCACTGGTCGGCATGGACTCAGTCGGCTGAAGAGCCTGTTTTGGCATTGTAAGTCTAAAACTAAAAACTAAACTAAATCATTTGAGACATTCAGTATCCATGAAAAACAACTCCACTTTGCACAAAATGTGAACGTTGCAAGCACTTTTGTCAATTTTTGTCAAGGGTTTGTCAATGGTATTAGGAACACATCTACTTTTGTGGTGTTAATCACTGCCTTACAATTCCTGGTTAGTGGCTGTTTCTGGATGTGACCTACGTCCACAAGAGAAGCCCAATGTGAAAGGTATGTTTCCTGCACCAGGGAAAATATGGATAAAACCCTCTGTATTCTCTCAATCAAATCCCCCAATTCCTTAGATAGACACAAAATGCTGGAGTAACTCAGTGGGACAGGCAGCATCGCTGGAGGAATGGGTGATGTTTCGGGTCAAGACCCTTCTTCAGATTGAGAGTTGGATTCGTGAACCAATCTGCTCCCTGGTCATTTCCTATGTGGTTTACATCAGAAACCGGAAGCCAGCTCTCTGCTCCGTGCTCGTACAAAGTAAGAGATTTCTAGGAGGACAGAGAAAATGCTTTGAGGATGTTCTCAAACCTCCTTGAAAATAAAAATAACGTCCTAACTGACGGGGACCTGGTCCTTGAACACTCAAAACACTCAAAAGAAGGAGCATCCAACAAGCACTGAGCAGCTTGTGTTTCCACAATGGAAGAACAAAATAAGTGACTTCGTCGGAGCCAGAAATGTGGCAACTCTTTGTTAGCATTGGATTGGATGCAGTACTCTAATTGTTCACAGTTTGACATAACCTCTCTGCATTTATACTTCATGGCTCTATTTATAAACCTTAGGATTCCATATGCTCTACCAACTACCTTTTCAACATGCCCTGCCTCTTTCAAAGCTTTATCTAAGTTATTTCTATCTGCATACTATTCCCTCTCTGTTTCTCCATGTCCTTTACAAAATGTTGCTGTACCTAGGTACACGTAACAATAAAGTATCATTGAATCACATATAGGCTCAGATGAAACGGTGAAGAGGAATGGAAACCAATGTAATCCACTATTTTCCCCATCAAACACTGCTTCTCCCACCTGTGGATTCTTAGCATCAATCATCATACTGAGACTTAGAAGCAAATTAACCTTAGCTTTTGTCCACCATCTGCCTATCAACCCAACCTCCTCCCGCTTACCTATATCATCCTATTACCTGCCAAGCTTTGTCCTGCCTCTCCTCTCTCCATCTTTTCTTCCCCCAACTACAATCAGTCTGAAGGTCCCAAACCAAAACATCACCTTTCCATGTTCTCCAGACCCACTGAGTTACTCCAGCATTTGGTGTCTTCTTTTGTAACCTACTCTCTACAGTTGCACAGCGGTAGAGTTGCTGCTTTACAGCACCAGAGACACGGGTTCGATCCTGACGGTGGGTGCTGTCTGTATGGAGTTTGTACGTTGTCCCTGTGACTGCATTGGATTTCCCATTGGGTTTCCCATGCTCCAAAGACGTGCAGATTAGTAGGTTAATTGGCTTCTGTAAATTTTTCCTTAGTGTGTAGGATCAAGCTAATGTACGGATGACCGTTGGTTGGCATAGACTCAGTGGGCCGAAGGGCCTATTTCCGCGATGTATCTCTAAAGCCTAAAGTAAAAGTAAAGTTTAGAACAAAGGAGAGGTTATTAGATTTTAGTCTCCCTGGACTAGGGGCAGATTGGTTGGAAAATAAACCTCCTGCAATGCAGTAAAAAGTCCAGGCATAGGAATGGAGAACATGAGTTCTGGAACAACTAAAAATGCCATTAAATAATCCTCATAAAGATAATTTCCATAATTCGCAAAATCAAATACTTTGTAGCACATCAAACAGGCATGAAATTTCAAATCCAAATTTCAAAGTAAAAGAGTGCAGTTTTGAGGCATAACGGATGCTTTTGTTAATATTTAATTTGCTCATGTTTTGATCTTTCTTGACTATTTGTAGGTGTAAACTTTGTCAGTGGTTAATTTTTATGATTATCGATGATGAATAAGAACAGTTAACTTTCTCTTGATGGATTTCAGCTCTTTGGAAGTTATGGAAGTGAAAACGGAGTTTAGTTTAGTTACTGTCTGTCACGTGTACCGAGGGGGTATGGTGAAAAGCTTTTGTTTGCATGCTTTCCAGTAAAAGAAAAGACTATACATGAATACAATTCAAGCCATCCACAGTGCTGATAAACGATAAAGGGTGCAACATTGAGTGTAAGATATAACATTATAATAAATACTCTTGCTTTGGCATTGAGGAAGAGGTTTAGTTTCTCAGCACCCAATCATGAAGAAAGGTCAGAGGGGTTTGAGATTAATTCGATTTCATTTTTGTGCCACAGTTTCATTAACATTTTCAGTACATAAAGGCCTGCTGTTTGGTCAGTCATAGTCACATGTTGGTTCATTAGGAAGCTCCAAAGCCAGAGAGCCTTCACTGATTTCAGCTTCTATTTTGTGACTTGTGACAGGAGATTGGATGGAAAGCTCGATGCTGGCAAAATGTGGCACTCTTATATTGTTTCAATCAGCTTCAATAGTTTCGGGCGGCACAGTGGCGCAGTGGTATAGTTGCTACATTGCAGCGCCAGAGACCCAGGCCCGTTCCTGCCTTCTCCCCATACCCCTGACTCCACTATCTTTAAGAGCTTTATCTAGCTCTCCTTGGTTATCTTTAAGAGCTCTATCTAGCTCTTCTTGGTTATTTTGCCAGAAGCAGGATGATGCCTTATCACTGACAGCGACTGACAAAAATGTACACATATTTCCAAATTGTAAATAATAAACGAGAAGAATGGTAACAGGCAACAAAGAGTGTCAGAATGGGCTTAAAAGTGGCTGATGAAATTTAATGCGGAGAACTGTGAAGCGGAACACTTTGGCTGAAAGATATGGAGAGATAACAAAGACTAAGCAGCATATTGTAAAGGACATGGAGAAACAGAGAGGGAATAGTATGCAGATAAAAATAACTTAGATAAAGCTTTGAAAGAGGCAGGGCATGTTGAAAAGGTAGTTGGTAGAGCGTATGGAATCCTAAGGTTTATAAATAGAGCCATGAAGTATAAATGCAGAGAGGTTATGTCAAACTGTGAACAATTAGAGTACTGCATCCAATTCTGGTCATCTGTTTTTACGATGATTCTGGAGCATGAATTCAAAACGATTGTTGCAATGTTTTCAGGAACGATGAAATTCGGCTACAAGATTATATAATAGAAGCTAGGATTGTCATTTTGATTGTTTGATTGAAAGCTATCACATGAAAACAGGCCCTTTGCCCACCGAGTCCATGCCGACCATGGTTCACGCATTCACACTAGTTCTATGTTATCCCACTTCCTCATCCACTCCCTAGCAGGAGCAATCATCCTACGAACCCGCATGTCCTCGGGATGTGGGACAAAACCGGAGCACCTGGATGAAACCCATGTGGTCATGGGGAGAACGTTCAAACTCCACAGTCAGCACCTGAGGTTAAGATCGAACTTGGGTCTCTGGTTCTGCGAGATTGCAGCTCTACTAGCTGCACCACTGTGCTGCCCATTCTAGAGATGTGCAAAATCAGAACCAATTTAGATCATGAAAGGAGAAGCTGTTCAGATTTTACAATGAATAAGAACTGGGAACATAGATTTAAAATGTTGGATACGTGATACAAGGGAGTATGAAGGAAAGTTTTTTGTTAATGTATGGGATGTAGCTATGAATTGGAACTCATTGCTTGCAGTGCTGGTGGAAGGAGAATCAATCAGATCTGTGGGGATTGTGGGTGGTGGTGGGAGTGGGATTGATGGGGTATTCCCCAGGAGCCAACAGGGAATTAGTGGGCTGAATGGCCTTCAGTGTCAAAACAATTCACTGATCATATAATTCTACTTAAGTAATAGATAAACCATTGCAGATTACAGGGAATGTCAGTGCAACCTGTGGAGATTTCATTAAATGTATCAACGCTAAGTTAAACTTTATTCAGAAAACTCCCTTGAACTAAATTCATTTACTTGATTGATGTCTATACATGAGTTCATAACTCCACAAATTACACGAGCAAAATTAGGCCATTCAGTCCATCAAGTCTACTCTGCCGTTCAATCATGACTGATCTATGTTTCCCTCTCAACCCCATTCTCCTGCCTTCTCCCCATAACCCATGACACCCATACTAATCAAGAATTTATTCATCACCTTAAAAATATCCACTGACTTGGCCTCCACAGCCTCCCTTTTTTCAAAAACATTGAATATTTTTAATGCCAGCCACTTAAATGTGCATTTACCAGACAAATATGAATCTATGTCCATCTCTGTCTGGTCAGGTGCACGTTAAAGATTGTGAGGAGTACCTTCTGAAGCCTTCCATATAAAAGTGAGCCTTTGGAAAAATACAAGATGGAATAGGTATAACCATCCTCCTGTCAAGGGCAGCACAGTGGTCGAGCTGCTGCCTCACAGCGCCGGAGACTCGGGTTCGATCCTGATCTCAGGTGCTGCGTGTGTGGAGTTTGCAAGTTCTCCCTGTGACCGCATGGGTTTCCTCCTGCTGTTTCAGTTTTCTCCCACATCCCAAAGACATCGTGCGGGTTTGTGGGTTATTTGGCCTCTGTAAATTGCTCTTAATGTGCCAGAGGTGGATGAGAACATGGATAACATAGTACTAGTGCGAATGGGTGATTGATGGTTAGCATGGACTTGTTGGGCAGAAGGTCCTGTTTCCATGTTGTATCTCTAAGTTAAAGATGGAAATTTCGGTGTGTGTTTTGGCATTGTTTCGCGGAAGATTTTTTTTATCATGATAAAGAATAGAAATTTCCTTCCAAAATGTCTTGCTCAATCAATAACCATGAAATATGTCAAAGTAGCTGATCATTCACTTCAGTGGCATTTTACAGGTCAGGATTAATGTCTTTGCTTGATGACATAACAATAGTCACTGCATTTCAAAATAATTGTTTCTGAGAAGTGTTTGAGGCAGTTTAACAATATGGTAAATCCATACATAAATCCAAATATTATTGTTGCTATTTTATAAATACAGGCTGCTCATGTATAAATAATTTATATATAATGAAATTGATAACTGAAAAGTCCCATTAAATTCATCATAAATATGTGTTGGCTTATATTTCAAATTCATGCGATCACGTTGAGAATGGAGATAAAATTTGATTACTTGTCCATCATGCTTCCTCATAGGAAAGCAATGAATTCCCACTAACCAATTTTGAGATTCCACTTTTTACTTTAATAAGAAATTGTCTTAAAAGAGAAAACGATCATCGAAATGTAATGTTACCGCTGTTAATTTAAAACGTAGCCAATAAAATAAAAAGGGCTGAAAGGCTGTTTAAAACATTGAACAGGTTATCCTACAGTTAAAAAGACTCAAGCACGCATTTTAATATAAATGATAAAGATTTATATGGAGGTTATTCTACCAAAGCCTGGAAATCAATTGCTTTTACAAATTCAATGATCCATTTGATGTTACACGTAAAATTTCAACAGATGTCGCTGAGACTCTGTTGGGTGTGGATTTATGCTGTGTGGGGCTGCATTACAATGCACAGAATGAGTAATTTCCAAGATAATTTTCTGGAATCCACAGTGGCATGCATTTCCAAAGCCTCAGTGTATCCATTACAGTCAGCAACTGTGCTGTCCACAAGTTATACAATGCAACTGATAGGCCACCTCGTCTGTTCAGGATTCTCTTCTGCTCCACTGATAAAATAGACAGGCTTACACTTAATACTTCTGTAAAAAATATCATTTCTCTGCCTCTGTGTTTTTTTAAAATTATTTGTCTAATGGTGGGCTTACACTAAGCCTGTGGACAAAGGAATAGACTAAAAATAAATTACTTAATTCACAACTTTAACACCACAAAGCACAGAAAATTATTCCTGCCTATTTGATCGTAAAAGATATGTAATCCTTCATGTTTTTCCATGTGTGGTTGTTCTTAGAAAAAAGAGAAATACTGAGATCATGATCTATAGATTTTTGATCTATAGCAAAGATCAAAAATAAAATATACAGATTAGCTAAACTAACCTTTACATTACATAATTTTTCCAAAAAATAAAAGATCTGCATTTTAAATTGTCTCATAACTCCTGGTAAGAAAATTAAACCAAGTTTGGTTTGGTCATTTTGGAGTTTTCAAGTTTTATCATCTTTTCAGTTCGCTGGAAGTTAATTTTATATCAGAGATGAAATTTTTGTTAATCATAGATAAATACTGAAGGAAAACAAAAATTGGTGACATTAAATTATTTTAGATTAAGGTCTTCTTATAAAAGCCAGAGTTAAAAACTTTAAATAACATTTTGCATTCAAAAAATTGCACTAACATTGATAAGTATACAATAGTAAATTATTGCTATTAAAATTATTTGTTTTAACATATATTCTGCAGCAATGTCTCTCTACAATCAAGGGTATGGTTTGCAGCAAGACATACCACAGGAAAACCATTAGATAAAAGTACTAAGAAAATTAACAAGCTAAATAAAGACAGTTATCAATTAATGAAGTTGGTATCTGTAATATTCTTCATTTTCTTTTTTTTTATTATCTTATTAACAAGGCTTTAATGTGAGAGATGAAGGATAGGAAGGTTTCCAAAATAATGAATTATGTGCCTGTGGTATTATTCAGCAGCATTCAATACTTGGCTTCAATAAAGATAACAATCCTCTGTATTGTTAAAACCTGTCTGACTTCCAACTACTAGACACTTCCTACTGCTCTGCTTACATACAAGCACTCCAAATTAGCAATTCAACTCCTTATTTTGGTTTTTGATTTGCCTCTGGCTACTAATTAAAGCTTAATCAAAACCATTGAACTGATGTTGTAAAGAATTCATTAATATTAAAATTAGCCCCAACAATATTTTTTTGGCAGGGTGGGTGGGAGGAGGAAGATTTTGTAAATTGCTACTTTCTGATGCATAAGTGAACTCTTAAGTTCATTGGTATTTGAAACTATTGTGCTGAAATATATATTTGCTATTAATATTGGTTCCCTTAGTTGCTATGCACGATGATGTTGAAAATATAACTTAATCACTGTATAAAAGGATGAAATCGTAGGTTTTCCTGAAAACTCTATTAGCATTTTTAAAAATGTATTAAATTTTATACAATTAATAATGCTATTTTCGGGAAAATAAAATTATTATTATTTAAAAATATAAATTTTAAACTTAGTAACAAGCAAATAGATAGGAATGAGATACTATTAAGAAATATAATTTAAATACATAATATACTGGAATAGTTTACTACAAAAATTGAATTATGTTCATCATTTTTTATATGCAAAATAGCTATATGTTTTTGCTTAATCAAATTCCGATTCTGAATCAAATTAAAATAAAAGACCTTGTGTACCTTTATAAATTAGTTTCAATTTTATTTAGAAGATTATTTTTCTGTCGTATTAATTTCTAATAATCAGGGTCGATTCAATTAATCTTCACAAATTTATATTGGACAAGCTACTCCTGTAACTATAAAAGCAGATCATGCAGGAAAAATTATTTCCTGTTTCTAATTTTTCTTCGAAACCTGTTCTTCAAACTTATTTGAAAATTTTAGATTGCCAAGATTACTTATTGCGAAAATAATTAAAATGATAATATCCAGGTTATTTGATTACCAGATCCAGAAATAATAACATTTATTGACCATGGGTTGTAAAGTTATTTTCTGACATTGGATTATTTTGTTTGAAAAGTAGTGCTGGAATAAAGCAGGAATTATTTTGCTCAATGCAGCCTCTTCAGTCCTTCTAAATCATAATAAGTCTAAGTCTTAAAAAAGGAAGGAATTAGTTTGTGTTTGTCATTTCCAACTATATTAGTTTCTTCCATACATTAGCATTTCCTATCAATGTAAATACAAACAAAGTTGTATGATTCTCACATTGTAACACATTGAGTTCCTATTGCCTTTCAAACAACTGAAACACTCTTGATAACTTAATTTCTTTTTCCTTAAATAGGTTTATATTCTTCTCTTCACCAACCATTTTGTTTCAAATGAGCCCCATAAAATGTGTTTGAACACCATTTTAGCTTAACTGAAATTCCCTTTTGATTTTTGAACAGAAGTCATTTTTCCTGGAAGGTAACTTCATGTCTTTAAACAAATTGAATTCTTCACATCGCAGGCAAAGTAAGTCTGTCAGATGGATGTTATTAAAACCTAAATGTTAGAATTTGTTTAAATGCCGTGGAAATTGCAAAAAGAAAATAAGTAACAAGGGATGATGGTAAGTAAGATATGCATCTAGGGCAGATGTAAATAGATTTAGTGCCACAGCAATCTTGTGTGCATATGCAAAGAAAAACAACATACAGTATGTCTATTTTTTCCCCCTCATTGACCAAATCAACAATGGCATGCATTACACACAATTCTAAAATCTTGGTGATAATTTCTCTGGTGTTATTCAAATACAATTTGACTTATGACAAGAGGATACAATTTACAAAACAGAACATGCCTATCAGTGGAACTTGAATTTGCATAATGAGGATAGTTTCATTTCTGCGAGCACTTTTTGTTTCTGACATACCAACTTGAAGCCAGGCAAGAACTCAGCGAAAAGAATTGTCAATATACATGGGTCGACGAAATGATGAATAAGGCAGCCGCCTGTTTCCAAGCACCAGCGTTTATCAGAACCTGAGCAAAGAGAATAAGTTTTGCTTTCAGAAAAACAATTATAGCCCAGCCAGGACCTGCTGTTAGAAAGTATTGTAGCAAATTAGAAAACTCCAACAATGCCTTAAGCAGTAGTCATCACAGGATGAGGAAAACATAAAAAAAAGTATTTTAAGGTTCCGATGAGATGCCGAAGAACAACATTCTGACACTAATTTAATTCAGTTGTTAATTTGATTACCATTCTGATCTAATTATTTCTGAAATGTCTATGGAAAATGTACTTTTACATTAGCTGTACACTGTATTAAAGGTTTCCACTTACTAATCATGGGTTTTCCGTCATTGGAACTTGCTTTTCCAGAGGATAAAAGCTGATGGGTGTTAGTTAGCAGCACTGATTAAAGAATAAAATAGAAACTGGCATTTTATTGCACCCTTCGTAACTACAATATATCCCAAAACACTTTACTGGCAGAGGTACACTTCTTAAGGGCAGTCACTATCACAGAGAACAACTGCTGAATTTTACACAGCAAGATCCCCCAAAAAGATCAATGTCAGTGGCCAGACAATCTTCTTCCCAATGAAGGGTCTCGACCCGAAACGTCACCCATTCCGTCTCTCCAGAGTTGCTGCCTGACCCGCTGAGTTACTCCAGCATTTTGTGTCTACCTTCTTCCCAGTGATTTTGATTGAGGGATAGAAGGTGAACTCGAGGGAAGGGTCCTGTTCTGAACCGTCAGCTATCTGTGTTCTTCAGAGATGCTGCCTGACCCACTGAGTTACTCCAACATCTTGTGTCTATTTTATAGACCCTTCCTTGGTTATAAGGTCATAAGTGATAGGAGCAGACTTATGCCATTCGGCCCATCGAGTCTACTCCACCATTCAATCACGGCTGATCTATCTCTTCCTCCTAACCCCATTCTCCTGCCTTCTCCTCATAATCCCCGACATCTGTACTAATCAAGAATCTATCTATCTCTGTCTGGTCTTCTGTAAGTAGTGTCACAGGAAGTTTCATATCCACTTAAAAGGATAGAAAGGGTCCCAGTTTAATGACCATGATTTTTGTGGAAAATGATGGTAGAGAAGAGCGTAACCAGCCAGCAATCCCACAGATAGTTATAAGGAAGTTCAGAACTTCCTTGTAAATGCAAGTTCCTAAGGTGAAGTACTAACCTGACGCAAATTCAATGATTCTATTCAGATTAATCGAGCAGAACGGCTGTGAGGAAGAAGTAAATGTAAGGTATTTTATATGATTTGCAATAATTTTGTTAAATGTGCTCTATTGATTTTTTTCTAGTGTTTTTTTGTTTTTTAGTAAATTGTATACTTATTTTTCAGTAATTTCAGAATGTTTTTAAACATTTGCAAACATTCATGCCATTCAATAGCTCTGGCAGCTGATTCAGCTTGATGTTGTGATTTAACCAATTAGTTTAGTTGAGTGCTACAGCATGGAAATAAACCATTCAGCCCACCAAGTCCATGCCAACCTACAATCACCCATGCACTAGTTCTATCCTACCCACGAGGGACAATTTACAGAAGCCAATTACTCTACAAACCTGCATGTCTTTGGGATATGGGAGGAAACCGCAGCACCCAGAGAAAACCCACGCAGTCCCAGGGAGAACGTGCAAACTCCGTATAGTCAGCACCCATAGTCAGCATCGAACCCGGGTCTCTGGCGCGGTAAGGCAGCAACTCTACCACTGTGCCACCATGCCAGCCCTGTGCCACTGTGCCACCCATTAAAATCATCTGACCAGAAGACAGGCAAAAAGCATGGTCACTTTCAACGCTTGGAATTTCCAGACCATATTTTCTTTCTGAAAAGAAGATGCAGCTAGTTGAATATTCCTTGACAATGCGCTGTGATTGGAATTCACCATTAATTAATCATGATACAGACAGTACTTTAATGCGGCTTGCTCAATTGAATTATCCCTTTGCCAACCAGTGCCACCATTGCTTTATCTTGGTGTATAGCCAATATCATGGTTGGTACCAGTTAAAGCTAACCACCTCATATTTCACTTTGAAACTTTGTCAGCACCAGACTCTTTGGGTACTGCCTAGGTGAGGTCTGCCATATAATTTTACCGGATAGCATGTAAAAACAAAGAATTTCACTGCACCTAGGTACATCTGACAATAAAGTATCATTGCATCTCTGATGATTGACCTGGAATTTTTATTTTGCTTCTCTGATCTGGTTTCCATAGTATTTATTTTTATTCCTGCAGATTTTCTTTTTCAACTACTTGTGGTGGATATTCATGCTGTGTGCACCAATCCCCTCACTATTTTGGACATTTGGAATTCTAAATGGCAGTAAATTCAAAGCTCATTTTCCATGATCTACATTAGGTAGCTTACAACCCAATGATATGAGCATTGACTTCTCCGATTTTAAGTAATATCCCATCTCCCCTTTCTGTGTTCCCTACCCCATCGCAGTCATTTCTTACAATATCCCACCACCCTGTTTCCCCTTCTGCTATTTTCCTCCCTCTGGCTATTTGTTACACTCCTCTTCTCTCCTTACCTGAAACCTTTTGGTTCCTTTACATCTGTAGCTTTTGTCACTTTCTCCATCTCTCTACCAATTCGTCCCTTCCCAAACTCTCTTTCCCAGCTTTTTTCCCCCAACTACAATCAGTCTGAAGAAGAGACTCAATCTGAAATGCCACCTGTCCATTCCCTTCACAGATGCTGCCTGCCTATCTTTGATCGGATTTTACTGGCTTTACCTTGCACTTAATGTTATTCCCTTATCATGTATCGATATTATAAATGTCTCGATTGTAATCATGTATTGCCTTTCCACTGGCTGATTAGCACGCAACAAAAGCTTTTCGCTGTACCTCAGTAAACGTGACAATAAACTAAACTGAAAACTTACAAACCTGCTGAATTACTCCTGCACTTTGTGTTTTGCACATTCATTTAGAGCTACTGCCTCCAAGTTCTTGCCCAGGACTTCCAACAAAGATTAGGAAGTACTCTCACAGTATTAAAAGGACATTCCAATTTATGATAATGCCCTTCGATATTGGACTTTGTAACATTGTGACTTGGCAGCTAGAATACTGGCTGAGAAGCTAAATTTCAGAAGTTCCCGATCAGTTGTAACCCTGCGAATTACTATTTTATTTTTACCCAACAGTGAAAGGTTGACTTTACTACAAATGGATTAGCCAAAAAATGTTTTGAAAACACAAAAAATCTGCAGATGCTGGAATCTTCAGCAAAACACAAAGTTCCGGAGGAACTCAGCGGGTCATGTAGGGAAGGAAATGGACAGATGACAAATGGTCGAGGGACCATTTTCTGACTTCAGAAAAATAATTTGATGTGGGAAATGAATTATTTAATGTTATATCTTACAACTAAAATTAATCAATATGAATTTTATTTTGTACATTGTGGCATATTTATTGCACAAATAATGTGAATTGCAATAGTGAACATAAGAAAAAAACGAAAAAGAACATGATAAAAACATAGTTTCACAAAGCAGTAATAAGATGTAACTAAGGAAGGATTAATTTTAAAATATTTGCCACACAAATATAGATGTTTTTATTTATTTTTCCTGTAGAGGGCGGCATGGTGACAAGGCGGTAAAGTTGCTGCCTTACAGGGCCAGAGACCCAGGTTCGAACCTGACTACGGATGCTGTATGTACGGAGTTTGTATGTTCTCTCCGTGACCTGCGTGGTTTGTCTCCGGGACCTCCAGTTTCCTCCCACACTCTAAAAATGTGCATATTTGTAGGCTAATTGGCTTGGTAAATTTGTAAATTGTCTCTAGTGTATGTAGGATAGTGTTGGTGTGCGGGGATCGCTGGTCGGCATGGACTCAGTGGGCCAAAGGGCCTGTTTCTGCGCTGTATCTCTAAACTAATCTAAACTAAACTAATCTAAACTAAACTAAACTAAATTTATAGTAACACAAGACAGACACAAAACGCTGGAGTAACTCAGTGGGACAGGCAGCATCTCTGGAGAGAAGGAATGGGTGACGTTTCGGGTCGAGACCCTTCTTCAGACTGGTTTAAACCAGCACCTGCAGATCCTTCCTACACATAAATATTTAGTAAGATCATTTGGCCGGTGTTTATATTTAGTTACAGTAACCTTTGTCCCTACCTGATAATGGCTGAGTGCATGCATGTATAATATCTTTTGAACCTATTGTCATTATATGTGCAGCGATGTATTATTTTAATCCTACATTCAAATTAATTATTAGATATTATTTTAAAATTGTCTCCACTTTCAATTCAATTTTACTTCCATTTGAAGTAAAAATGCAATATAGCCTCATGCCAATTAACATGCCATGGGAAAATAATTCCTTGGGTTGTTATTGTCAGTGATGCTGTAAATATACCCAAGAAGATGCATCCGCTCAGTTTCCTCAGTAAAGTTATCGTTCATGCAAAGAATGCATTCATCATTTTTTCCCTGAAATTCTGAGGTCGCGAGAGAGAGCTTCACGAGTACATTTAAAATGTTGCGACACATAGTAACCAAAAGAATTCTTAGCCTGTATCATTAATTTTATTACACTTGAGATCTGAACAACAATTAATTGAGAAGTAATAATTAGCTGTGTTCAATTAATCGCAGAGTAGATGGCACTCCTACTGAGGAGAGTGCAGCTTGTTATTAAGCTTTAGGTTTTGTTGTCAGTTTCTAGAAAACACGCTTTAAAATAATTAACTACGCAAAGCTTTGTTTAAAAGAAACCTGGCTACAATGGAAGGATCTTACGTTGATAATTGCGAAGCCAGTGTCTTCGTTGTCATGGATAACAATGTGAATCATTTGAAAAGACATATGTTTTGCACACTGTTCCATGCGAGGCATTCCCATCGATCGTCCAACAAAAATCTCTACTAATCTGCATTCCTGCTCCAAGCCTCACACCCATATTCCTCAACGTCCCCGCTCTCTCAATTATTTAGCCATAACAGTAACCTACCTGGACACATTGTTAGTTGTGCTCAAACACAATAATTGGTCTGAAGAAGGGTCTCGACCCAAAACGTCACCTATTCCTTTTCTCCAGTCATGCCGCCAGACCCGCTGAGTTTACTCCAGCATTTTGTGTCTGTCTTCGGTGTAAGCAAGTATCTGCAGTTCCTTCCTACGCAATGATTGCCTTGTTGCACAAGAACATCATCCAGTGCCAGCAGTAAAAGACAAGTGGGTAACAAACCTATGTCTTTGGCCCCACCAACTAGAAGAAGTGGATGCTGGGTTGTCATTGAGACTGTAGTCAGTGTGGGGATCATTGAAGATGGTAGACACAAAATGCTGGAGTAGCTCAGCGGGACAGGCAGCATTTCTGGAGAGAAGGAATGGGTGACGTTTCGGGTCGAGACCCTTCTTCAGACTGAAGATGGTTTTCTCATTTAGATGGTGGTCTGCTCATATCTAGTCTTTCTACTTGAACCCGTTTCTTCTGATTTTGGAGGAGCAGTTCCTCTTAAGTGCTACCTCTTATTTGGACACTCTTGGATTGTTTTCTTTCTAGCACTGAAGGTTGATGAGACCAGCTAGAAGTATATAAAATTATGAGAGGCATAGATAGAGTCAGAACCTTTTTCCAAGGAAGAATATATCAAATACTAGAGCATAGCTTTAAGGTGAGAGGAGCAAAGTTTAAAGGAGGTGCGCAGGCCATGTATTTTACACAAAGGGTGGTGAGTGCTTGCAACAAGCTGCGGGGGGTTGTGATGGAGGCACGTATGATAATGGCATTTATGTGGCTTCTGGATATGCATATGGATGAGCTGGGAGTGGAAGGATATGGATTACGTGCAGGCAGATAAGAGTTGGTTGGCACTAACGAACAGAGAAGATAAACCAGTACAGCACAGGAGCTTGTCCTTTGACCCAGAATATCTGTGCCAAACATGATGCCAAGAACGATTCTGATCTGTCTGCAATTAATCCATGTCCCTCCACTCCCTGCTCATCCATATGCCTATCCAGAAGCCTCGTAAATGTCACTCTCGTGCCTGCCTCCACCAACTCCCCCAGCAGTGCGTTCCAGGCACTCATCATCCTCCATGTATAAAACGTGCCCCGCACTTTTAAAGCTGTTTCTCCAAAACTATACTCAGTTAAACTGATCTCATCTGCCTGTACATGATCCGTATCAGAGGTTCATATGTTATAGGAGCAGAATTAGGCCATTCGGCCCATCAGGTCTACTCCGCCATTCAATCATGGCTGATCAATCTTTCCCTCTCAATCTCCTGCCTTTGCCCCATAACTCCTGATACCCTTACTAATCAAGAATCTGTCAATCTCCACCTTAAAAGTATCCACTATCCGCTTCTAACTTGATCATTTGTCAATCGTCTACAATCGGGATTATTTTGGGAGTTTATAACTTTAATAATACATAGAATATCCCATTCTTTCGGCATTGACTCTATATATTGTCTTCTACTGTAATGCCAAAAGAGCTACAGTTCTCCTGTGCCATCCACCTTCCTGCTGCTTTATTGTGTGCAGGTTATGCGTAATTTATTGCATTTTATGCAACATATGCAGGACGTAATCTTCTGACATTTCAAGAGAACCTGCGTATCACACACACAATACCTATGATTCCCCATTCATACATTTCAATGTATTGCTAAGTAACGGAGCTGTGCTGTGACTCATAGGGTGACAAATCCCAATCAAAGCTATTTAAATCTTTCATGTGGGTGGATTTTTCTGGAAAAAAATGTTAAAAGAGATGAGGATGAACAAGCGTAAGAGAATCCTGTTCCCCTAGGGGTAAGGAGCACCATGACATTCAGACATCAACCTCATTGTCAGTGGGAAGAGGTTGCTGGGAGCGTGCTTGACCTGAACAATGTAAGAGCAATGCTAAAACAGTTCAAAGGGCTGCCAAGGGATGTCAAGGTGCAAATCCTACCCTCAAACTATTCTTTTCTCACCCCTGCAATAATTTTACTCAAAGTAATTTTCTACTTCTCTTTATTCCCCTGTAGTCATTCTTTCTGAATATATCACACTGAAAATCATCTCTTTTCATTCAACTATTCCAATTTTTTTTTTAGTTTAGTTTAGTTTAGAGATACAGTGTGGAAACAGGCCCTTCGGCCCACCGAGTCCACACCGACCAGCGATCCCCACATATTAACACTACCCTACGCACACTAGGGCCAATTTACCTACATACCTGTACGTATTTGGAGTGTGGGAGGAAACCGAAGATCTCGGAGAAAACCCGCGCAGGTCACGGAGAGAATGTACAAACTCCGGACAGACAGCATCCGTAGTCAGGGTCGAACCCGGGTCTGTGTCGCTGCAAGCGATGTGAGGCAGCAACTATATTGGTGCGCCACTGTGCCGCCCAATGTTCTCCCAACTGGTTATGCATCCTCCAGTCTCCATAAATTTGATCTAAATTAAGACACTTGTTGTCGATGTTCGATCGCTTATGACTCATATGCTCTCTATCATTAAGCTGCACTTTCTGATTCATTTCCCAATGCGCCTGACTTAAAATCTCCATCCATGTTTCCATGGTGTGTGACTGACTCCATCTTTAAGGCACCTCATCTATCCAAATAATGGATGATTACTTACCAAAGCATGAAAGGCCTGGATAGAGTGGATGTGGAGAGGATGTTTCCCCCAGTAGGGGAGTCTAGGACCAGCCATAGCCTCAGAATAAAAGGAGGTACCGTTAGAAAGGGGATGGGGAGGAATTTGGTGATGGTGGTGAATTTGTGGAATTCATTGCCACAGACAGTTGTGGATACTTTTAAGGTGGAGATTGACAGATTCTTGATTAGTACAAGTGTCATGTTTTATGGAGAGAAGGCAGAAGATTGGGGTTGAGAGGGAAAGATAGATCAGCCATGATTGAATGGCGGGGTAGACTTAATGGGCTGAATGGCTCCTATAACTTATGACGTATAAATTTGGGCACAGTGAAAGATCCCCTATCTTCATCACACCAATGATACCTTCATTGATTCATTATGTTCAGGATTTCTTCCATTTCTGCAATGCAAAAGATGACTGTGCTTGATGTAGGAAAGCTGCGTGCTTTGTTATTGTTCATTTTGTGCTACTGTCTGAGATCAATAACAATTTCTTATACTTTCGGAATGTTTCCAAATACACAGGACGTGAGGTTAAAAATCTAAAGTGCCAAATGTCAACTTGCTCCCAGTGGTAATGAGAGGCTTATGCACTCACCTATGCTCCTCCGATGTTGGGAAAGGCTGGGCAGACACGTCATTGGGGTTATCAAGTGGGCACCTACTTTCATCGATGTTTCGCTGACTGGGCCCACGACGTCTCCAATAGGCTCAGCGGTACATTCTGGCGTCCCAGAACCACCCCCCTCTGCATCTGTCTAGCCTGCTTATTTGGGAGACCAACTGGGGTCTTTCCTCTTCTGCCAGAGCCACAAAACCTTCAACAAACACACACAATCTTCATATACGTTATTTACCCAGATGCTAAAGCCTGACAACAATAACAAATCCTCCCTGTAACATGTACTGCTCTTCATTCTTCATATTCATTCTAAATATATTTCTATCATTTCAGTCAATTTTGTTTTTGCAAAATAAACATTGTCAAATTGACATGTTTTAAATTAAGACTTTGCAACTTCTTAAAATAGTTACAATCAGGAAGGCGTTACAACTAGTAATTGTATAATCTTAAGGAAGAAAATACATTGTGGAAGGCCGAGCAATGCACAAAATCTTTGCACTGAGGATGATATCCGAATATATGTCAAAGCAGTAACACAGTTTGGTTCTCTCATTATCTGTAATTACCTTACCAATTGTGCAAAATAGGATCACGATAAAGAAACAGTGTCCCAGTCCTGTCCAGTCTGAAGAAGAGTCCAGTCCAGTGTTCCACTCCAATCAGTCTGAAGGAGGATCCCAACCTGTAACGTCACTTATCAATATTCTCCAGAATGCTATCTGACCCGCTGAGTTACTCCAGCACTTTGTACATCGGTGTTTTAGTCTCTGGTTAGGCTCCAGGATATATGTTAGCCCAGCAATTAGTTTAACCTTGCAAGTTGCATCTACAATCTCTCTTTATCACTTCAAGTCAGCATAAAATGGTGAATTCAATGGGATGCAAAGCATACGTCCAGTAATCATGACCCAGGAGTGCAAACCTTCTACTTGATACTTCCTAGAGGCAGTTTGAAAAAATTCGATGAGACTTCTTTTTACTGAATGAGTTTACTGACTGACTTTACATATGAGTAGCTTTGTGACTTTATGTTTTGGATTACCTTCACGCATTAGCTTAATTCTTCCCTGTACCTATTCCATTTGTTATGTAATCCATCATTCACTATATGAAAAAAACACATGAATAGCTTATATGAAAAAACATGTTCTATCCATGATACTCCAGAAAGATAGAGGGCAATGCTTGGGTTTGGGCAGCTGATGTTATAGAGACATATATCACTGAAGCAGACCCTTCAGCTCACTGAGTCCACACTGACCATCATTTCCTCCACATTAATTAAATTTTAGTCTCACCACATTCTTCTCAATTCCCCCCAAATTCATCCCCTCACCTGCAGACCAGGGGCAACTTACAGTGGCCAATTCACTAACTGGGCCTCGTGTATGTGGGACGTGGGAGGATGTCAAAGAAGCCGGAGGAAATCCATACAGTCTCAGGGAGAATGTGTAAATTCAGTACATCCAGCACCCGAGATCATGATCCAGGGTCTATGGCGCTGTGAGGCAGCGAGCATACCAGCTGTGCACTGTTTCACGTTCTTGTGGTAGACCCCTGTTACAGAAATAGTGTGAAATAAATGGTCACATGTACAAAGGATACAGTCTTGAACACCCAGCAAACCTATAATTCAGGCATCAACATAAAACAGGCACAGACAAATCTGATAGTTTGTTTGGCACAGGAAAAGTGGACATCGCCGGGTAAATTCTGTAATATATGCATTAGAAAACTGTGCTAGTTTTATGAAAACCTTTTTTTTTTTACAAACTTGAACAACTTTAAATGAAATTCAAATGCAATAAGGCTGTTTTCAGGGTAGGTCATAGCCCAGAGTCTCCTTGGGAAGCTATCTCAGCTTGGCACTGACCTAGGTGATGTGTGAATTAATGTTTTGTGGATTAATCAATCTCAACTTCCTACAAAAAGCTGTCCTGATCATCAATGGTGAGCCCTGGAGATTTGAAAGGTTGGTGCAGGGTAAATGCCCTTGTGGTGAGGTTAAAACAAGCCCTACTCATCAAGCTTGGCCAACTATCAAATCTATCAATAATTTTGAGTGTTTCTGATGTTCAGAAGTTTTGGGATTGTTGGGCAGATTCTGCTCTGCTGCATGGATGTTCGGAAGAGCCAAACATCAAACCTTAATCAAGAAAAGGCAGATAAAGAGACAGGAGGCAAATTTAGACTTTCCAAATGACAAACTTTGTTGAAGGCTATGTAAGCAAGTGCAGAACTGCTGCCATTTTCCCCAAAAAACTCCTGACTTATCAGGCGGCACAGTGACGTAGCAGTGGACTTGCTGCCTTACAGTGCCAGAGATCAGGGTTCGATCCTGACAACGGGTGCAGTCCATACAGAATTTGTACGTTCTCCCCGTGACCACATGGGTTTTTGTCAGGTTCTCCAGTTTAATTTCCTCCCACATTCCAAAGATGTACAGGCTTGTTGGTTAATTGGCTTCTGTAAAATTGTAATTTGTTCCTAGTGTGTAGGATAGTGTTAGTGTTCGGGTAATCGCTATACAGTGCAGATTTGGCGTGCCGAAGGGCCAGTTATCGTGCTGTATCCAAACTAAACCAAACAAATCTAAAGCCATGCGCTTTTGTGACAAATTACAATCATGTATTTATTACATGTCTAAAAAATCTATAATTCCAATTACCACAAAATATTTTACCTTAAATTCTGTTGTCACACCAAAAGTCACTATAACATTGTTATTTATTCATAAATTAGAGAAATTACTATAAATATGATATCTTTGGTAAATGTCAGCCCTCTGCAGGTGAGAGTACAATAAGAGAAACATGAAGATGTATTCTCTTGTGTTAAATTACTAAAGAATCCAACTCCAATACCATTCTAAAATTCAGGAAAAATGTAGTATCCTGGCCCCGAAAATTAGGCAGGTTTTGTATAAACTAAACCACAGATGTTTTTTCAACAAAGGCATCTATTCATGAAGTTTCATGAATCTGAAAAATTATGCTTTTTACAATTTTTCAGCAATAATGAAGAGAAATTTGGAAAGCAATAATTTTTAGGCAATGCTTAAATATTTTGTTCTCAAAGATAAATATTCTGAGATATAATGCACTTGAGGTGGTGAAAGTTAATTGCTGATATACTAACTTTCCCAAGGAACTTACAGAAGCATTTTCAGGGTAAGGATTTTTAAAAGGTTGCAATGTGTTACATAAACAAAAATTTGAATTGATCAGTACAAAATACATTGTCTAATTCAAGGATTCAAATCAAAAGAAAACAACCTGGGCTTTGTTTCGACTCTTAATTATCCCTGGCAAAATTCCCATATTCATAAACTGATTATACAGGATGTCAAGCTAATTTATTAATATTTAAATACAAAATGAAACCATATGTTCAGTCCATCAAGTTTTGTGAAATTTAAACCATTAAAAATAAACCCAAGCCTTACTGAAACATATATAATGTTGATGTCTACCTACGTATGTTTGGGTATTTCTACTTTATTTCATGCACGCTTCGATCTTTTGTTTCTTCACATTTAATTTATAATGGTGAGGATTCAACATTAAGTTTAAAGATCATATCTTCATGGAAAAATAGATTGCCTGTTACCATGAGACTGTGAATGACAATATGCCTGCCATACACAGCGTGAACCATTAGGGGGAGCTGCAGGTTTAAAAAGCAATTCAGAATGTTGGCTCTGATGGCTCATGACAGCAGTCCTATTTCAATTTTCCGCATAGTTTTTGCAAGATAAAATTATTTTCAGTTCTTAACCTGTAAGCCAACACCATCAAGTAATTTGAATCTGCAACTAAACATAATCTGTCCATGTGCTTATTTTAACTTGAATTCATTCTGCGATTTTAGACTCAAATCTTCAATCTTAGTCAAATTAAATATCATGAACAATTTACAACATGCATTTTGAAGTAAGCACGCGTGGGGACTTTATTAAAGAAGTGATAATAGTGCCAGACCTGTACCTTAGTTTGTTAAACTGTAAGGTGAATCACTTATTTGTTGGAACAGTGAGACACTTACACATTGCCACCTCCAAGCACAGTTTTGTTACATAACTGTGCATATAAAGTCATGATTCATGGAAAACAACTGAAACCAAACTTCCCCATTTTATGCAATACCAGTCTTAATTGCACCCATCCTCCTCATTTTAAACATTAACAATGTTGGTTAAACTAAATGCAATGTAATGTAGCATGTAGATTTTCGTTGTATTGGATTTGCCTCCTGATCTGTGTTCTTCGAAGGCAGTAAACGCTTAATCTCCTGATTCACAGAATCTGCTGCGTTCGGTTCCTTCCTGTATCATGATAGCTGTCCTCAGTGAAATCTTGCATCGTGTTGCATTAATTTAATAAAGCCATCAAATGGCCTGACTAATAGCAATATCATTTATTAAAAATGTCTAAATTAAATTGAATAGTCATCAGTGAATGAGATTGTGCTCCACAGTAATTGGCAAGCAAGCATTTGGGATTAGTCTAAGTGGCTCGTGTGGACAAAGCATAGTTGCAGACTTGATTTGCCGAATGGGATGTTTCTGTGCTGTGATCATCTATAACCCACTTCTGCTTGAGTGATAAACAAATCACTTGATTTTGTGTAGGAAGGAACTGCAGATGCTGGCTTATTCCAAAGATAGTCACAAAATGCTGGACTATGCTATCAGAATTTTATTCTTTACTAATTTAACACTAGTGAATATTTTCTCTTATTGTACGCTCCCCTGCAGAGGGCTGAAATTTACCAAAGATATTACATTTACTGAAATTTCTCTAATTATGAATAGATAATAATGTTATAGTGACTTTTGCTGTGACAACAGAATATAAGGTAAAATCATTTGTGGTGATTGGAATTATATATTTTTTACAGAAGTGTAATAAATACATGATTACAATTTGTCACAAAAGCACATGGCTTTAGTTTAGTTTGGTTTAGTTT
Organism: Rhinoraja longicauda; assembly: GCF_053455715.1. Classification (NCBI taxonomy): domain Eukaryota; kingdom Metazoa; phylum Chordata; class Chondrichthyes; order Rajiformes; family Arhynchobatidae; genus Rhinoraja; species Rhinoraja longicauda. The sequence goes on along the minus strand of NC_135959.1, from coordinate 52,582,942 downwards.
AGATGCAGCGTGGAAAATGGCCCTTCGGCCCATCTCTGGAGAAAAAAAGAATAGGTAAGGTTTCGGGTTGGGACCCTTCTTCAGAGTTGTAGATTTCACACCATTTGGGTTGGAAAATCCGCCCTGAGCTGGGTTAAGACACAGTCTGATGAAGGGTCTCGGCCTGAAACGTCATCGATTCTTTTTCTCCAGAGACGCTGTCTGGCCTGCTGAGTTACTCCTGCATTTTGTGTCTAACTGATTTTGTTCTCCTTAATTTTGTTTTTGGGAAAAGTGAGTAAACATTAATTCCTTCAATTGCTAAAACATAAATTCTCATGCCTTTGTTTAATAAAGGACTAATTAAAAGCTGATGAGGGAATTTCTTGTCCACCATTCCCTTCTCAATGTGGTCTTCTTTTGGAGTCAATGGCTCTTTACTTGCATTCGGTTCACAAGTTCTGGATGCACCAGACTAATCTGCCCAACTGCCCAGTATTTCATTCTCCTTGGTGTCAGTGCTAAATCAGCCCCCTTCCCATCTCAAAGTCCCCAGAGTTCTAGCAGAGGGCAGTGGACAGTGATCAAAGCAGAAATCCTGGCTAGCTTTCCCTCCCTGATCCATGATAGCTCAAGTTAATTCCAGTGTCCCTCTCACTGTGCTGACTGATGCCACTTGGCTCTGCACAAAGTGGGGATTAAATGTGGGCCTTTTACTAATCCACTAGCCTGAGAATCACCACATTCCTTTATGAATTGTCTTTCATCTCCTACTTTTTTGTGTAAATATTCTGCAACGAACCAGCAAACCAATAAACTGGGGCATAAACAAAGTTTCTTTAAAGATTCTGGGATCACATGATAACTTTGAACTGAAAATCCAGCCCAGTTTTTTTTGTACAAAATACACTTGTCGAGAAATTCTTTCAGAGAGTGCTGCCTTTTCACCTTCATGTGGATGAAAATCAATGTAGCCGCCATTCTGTTGATTTGCCAGCTATCAGAATTACCTGGGTCCTAAAATAGAATGGCCTAAATTAAACCCATTTAGTGTAAAAACATAAGAAATAGGAGTAGGGGTAGGTCATGGAGACATACATCATGGAAACAGGCCCTTCAGCCCAACTAGCCAATGTCGACCAAGATGCCCCATTTCCACTAGTCCCACCTGCCCACATTTGGCCCATATCCCTCTAAACCTTTCATCAATCCCTTATTTCTGCTCTGCCATTTAAAAAGAATTGGGGCACAAACTTCTCAAATATAATTTTCCTACCATATCCCCATACCCCTTAATTCATTTAATATCCAGAAACCCATCAGTCTTTGTTCCAAGTGCAACCAGAGACTGAACATATACAGCCCTTTTGGTAAGAGAATTCCAAAGATAAGGTCAATCTCTGAATGAAGGAAACTCTACGCATTTCAGTCCTAAATATACGCTTTATTTTGAGACTGTGATCCTGACTGTTGGGACTCTTAACTCTCCCTGCATCTGTCCTGTAAACTCTTTAAGTATTTATTACACTTTATGCAACAGATGTGTATAAATTTTATGTCTGGAAGTTGGATAAAATGCTTTCTATGGCTGGTGAGGGTTGGCACAGAGTGGACTGAAAGGCCTGTTCCTGTGCTGTACTTTTCTATGTTCTATGTTCTATCAACAAGTATCAATGACACTGTGACCAAATCACAAGAAGTACAGCAGACCAAGAGACATCATTCAGCTGCTGGTGTTGCTGTTTCCTGTGTTCCTTATTATTTTTACTGTTTCCTCAAATGGCCCGGCTGAGATCAGTGATGAAATATCAAGATGGAGACCTTCACCCTATCTTTTGTGTTCATTTCAAAAATAAACTTTATTGAAAATTAAAAAATATACAAAACAAAAACCCTGTGAAAACTCTTCATACATTCTCAGTGTCTATACATTCAATAGTGTCATACTCAGTAGTGTTCACACCTGTCTTGACACAAAACACCCTTTCCACTCATTTTCTTTTGTTTAGACTCAGACCCTCAATGTCCCGCTGCGTAAGGGCCCTAGACTGTGCTCCTCTCCCACGGAGCCTTGTCGTTGGCTGCACTAAACTTCGGTGTGTCCCTCAGCACGTACTCCTGCAGTCTGGAGCGGGCCAGTGGACTGCGACATCCCCTGCGACATCTCACGGTTGTAGTCATAGAGTTATACAGCGCAGAAACAAGCTCTTCAGCCCAACTTGCCCACACCGGCCAACATGTCCCATCCACACTAGTCCCACCTGCCTGCTTTTGGCCTATATCCCTTTAAACCTGTCCTATCCATGTACCAATTTAAATGTTTCTTAAATGTTGTAAAACTACCTGCCTCAACTACCTCCTCTGGCAGCTCGTTCCATACACCCACCACCCTTTGTGTGGAAAAATGACCCCTCAGGTTACTATTAAATCTTTCCCCCCTCGCCTAAACCTATGTCCATCGTTCTCGATTCCCCTTCTCTGGGCAAGTGACTGTGCGTCTACCCGATCTATTAGAAGGATGAGGGGGGATCTTATTGAAACATATAAGATAATTAGGGGATTGGACACATTAGAGGCAGATAACATGTTCCCAATGTTGGGGGAGTCCAGAACAAGGGGCCACAGTTTGAGAATAAGGGGTAGGCCATTTAGAACGGAGATGAGGAAGAACTTTTTCAGTCAGAGGGTGGTGAAGGTGTGGAATTCTCTGCCTCAGAAGGCAGTGGAGGCCAGTTCGTTGGATGCTTTCAAGAGAGAGCTGGATAGAGCTCTTAAGGATAGCGGAGTGAGGGGGTATGGGGAGAAGGCAGGAACGGGGTACTGATTGAGAGTGATCAGCCATGATCGCATTGAATGGCGGTGCTGGCTCGAAGGGCTGAATGGCCTACTCCTGCACCTATTGTCTATTGTCTATTGTCTATTCCTCTCATGATTTTATACACATCTATAAGATCACCCCTCATCCTCCTACTCTCCAAGCAATAGAGTCCTATCCTGCTCAACCTCTCCCTATAAATCAGACCCTCGAGTCCTGGTAACATTCTCTTAAATCTTTTCTGCACGTCTTTCCAGCTTGACAACATTTTTCTTGTAACATGGTGCCCAAAACTGAACATAATGCTCTAAATGCGCCCTCACCAATGTCTTATGCAACTGCAACATGACCTTCCAACTCCTATATGCAAACAGGTTTCTGGCAGACCAGTGTCTTTCACTGTACTGATGGTCTTCCAGCCACACTTCTTGTCCGTCTCTGAGTTTGCCCGTGGGAACTGCCCGTAAATAAGAGCGTCCCTTGTTATGTAGCCTCTCTGCTTGGAACTAGGCTGTAATCCACCTAAACCTCTTTCACCTGTTGTCCTCACTGCCTCCTCTTCCCACCCAACATTTATAACAAAGCAAAGACAATGTGCATTAAAAATAGAAGGATATAAAGAGCCATTGTGAGCTAAACAGTGATCTGCAAATTCCCTTCTTGCCAATTATTGATACATTATTACATGGAAATGATAGAATTAAAAATTAATATCATTGAACTGTAGCAAGAGATGCCTTTTATGTCTTATATATCATTTTGGACCCACCAAGAATTAAATGGGTTATTTTTTTGTGCGTTTAACTGGTTTTCTTGAAAGCCTTCTGAAACCTTGAAATTCTGAAAGATTTACAGATTTCTATTAAAACAGTTTAATGGAAAAAGGATGGAGCCATGGGTCGAGGCAGTTGGAGCTGGTTGCTTTATTCTCCAGAGCACATCTTGACCGTTCCAACACCATGGCACAAATACAACTTCAGTTCCAGCTGCAAGTATATTGTGCAATCACAAATGGTCATGGCGGGTCACTGATATCACAGCTGAGAGCAAACAGAATCTTAGTCATCCTTGCAGCTCCGTGCAATGCGTGAGAAAGGCTTGATTCTGAGGGGAAGGGTGCCAGGTGACTGAGCGCAGCTGGTGCTGGAGTGAGGGGAGGCTGTGTGGGGGAGGGGAGGCTGTGTGGGGGAGGGGAGGCTGTGTGGGGGAGGGGAGGCTGTGTGGGGGAGGGGAGGCTGTGTGGGGGAGGGGAGGCTGTGTGGGGGAGGGGAGGCTGTGTGGGGGAGGGGAGGCTGTGTGGGGGAGAGAGGGGATGCTGTGTGGGGGAGGGGAGGCTGTGTGGAGGAGGGGAGGCTGTGTGGGGGAGGGGAGGCTGTGAGAGGGGAGGCAGGATAGGGAAGGGGAGGCTGTGTGGGGGAGGGGAGGCTGTGTGGGGGAGGGGAGGCTGTGTGGGGGAGGGGAGGCTGTGTGGGGGAGAGAGGGGAGGCAGGATAAGGGAGAGAGAGGAGGCAGGGTGGGGGAGAGAGGGGAAGGGATGGGGAAGGAAGACAGGGTTGGGGAGGGGATGCAGGATGGGGGAGGGGAGGCTGTGGGGGAGAGAGGAGAGGCAGGATGGGGGAGGGGAAGTGTGGTGGGATGGGGGAAGGCTATGTGGGCGAAGGGCAGGGCATGACTTGGGAGGGGTGGAGTGGAGTTGAGTTTATTGTCACGTGTACCGAGCTACAGTGAAAAGCTTTTGAATAGGAAGAAGCTGCAGATGCTGGTTTAAACCGAAGATAGACACAAAATGCTGGAATAACTCAGCGGGACAGACAACATCTCTGGAGAGAAGGAATGGATGACGTAACGTTTCAAACGTCTGAAGAAGGGTCTCAACCCGAAAATTCACCCATTCCTCTCCCAGTGAAAAGCTTTTGTTGCTTGCTAATCAATCAGTGAAAAGCCAATACATGATTACAATCTGGTTGTTGCTTGTAGATTGTAACTTGTTATCTGAATTGCTTTTATATGTTCTCTGTTGGGGTGATAGGGGTAGGTGGGTGAGACAAAATGTGTAAGAAGGGTCTGCACATGTTGGTTTACAACGAAGATAGACACAAAGTGCTGGAGTAACTCAGCGGGACAGGCAGCATCTCTGGAGAAAAGGACCAGGTGATGTTTTGGGTAGGAACCCTTCTTCAGATTGAGGGTGGGTGAGAGGACACTCCATGTTAATTGCTTTAAACATTTAAAGAGCAAATGCATTAAGTATTTAACTTCAATGCTTTGAAGGCAAATTGAATTTTAATAAGACACTAGACCAAGTTGGGCCCATTCCTCATAGAGGGGGGACAGGGAAGAGGAGAGGGTTTGACTGAGGAGCCCTGGACCCAAAGCCTCTCCTGTATTGGTGTAGCACCCTCAGCCCCCCCACTAAATCCCCCTTATTCCCCCCTTCTCCCCCCACTGACCCACTCCATCTCCCCTACGCACCCCCACTTGCCCCTCCCCTGCCCCCAACCCCACTCCCCCCAACCCCACTCCCCCAGCCCTGCCTCCACCCCCATTCCCCCTCCCCACCCCTATTCCCCCACTCTCCCTGCCTGCACCCCACTCTCCTCCCACCCCAATCTTCCCTCCTCCCCACCCCCACTTTCCCCCTCTATTCCCTCCTCCCCACCCCACCCTGCCCTCCTCCCCACCCCCACACTCTCCTCTCCTCCCCATCCCCTCCCCCCCACTCTCTCCTCTCCCACCCCCACTCTCACTGTCCCCCTTCCCCCCTTTCCCCCCACCCCCCCTTTTCCCCCATCCCCACTCTCTCCTCCCCCTCCCCCCCACTCTCCCCTCTTCCCCACCCACACTGTCCCCTTTCCCCCCATCCCCACTCTCTCTTCCCCCCAGCACCACCCCCCTCCCCTGAGGACCCACTCGAGGACGCCGTGGGTTGAAGGGACGGAAGGGAACGATGAGTGGACCATCAGTCCAACCATCTCCCTCCTGCTCGGAGTGTCCCCCGGGTGTGGGAGAATGGGGAGCGGGGAAAGAGGAGAGGGGCGGGCGGTGGCCTCGCTAACGGCGTCCATCTTGTTTGGGTGAGTGAGGAGAGAGGTCGTGCGTGCCCTATAGTGACGTCATATGCAGAGCACTTTGAAGAATTGGTTTTGAAATGAAATTAGAAATGAAATTTTGAAACTTTAAAATCTCTAACAAAAAATATAAGACCAATTTAAATAAAACTTGTTATAAACAGTCAGCAGGACAGTGGTGATTAAGGTGGTGCTAAAATTGTTGCGCTTTGGTTTACCGTTTTGGCTGTTGGTCCACATTTTCAGACACATATATATACATACAAATATATATATACATATCTATATAAGATCTGAGTTTTAGTCAAATATATATATATATATATCTATCTATCTATCTATATCTTCTATATTATCTATCTATCTATCTATCTATATAATACTAAAACTCTGCGGTCCAACATTCCGTATGTATGTATGTATATGTGTATGTACGGAAGATTACTTACAAACCCTACTCCTCCTAGACGGTACACCAAAGCGCTACGATTTTTGTACCGCCGTATTCACCATTAACCTGGGCAACTATTGTAAGTACTTTCGTTCAAATTGAAGCTACCTTTTTAAAGCTAGAGAGATATTAAAGTTTGATATTAAAGTTTAAATTTTCATTTCTAACCCTTTTCTTCAAGGGGCTACATTTGTTTCCAAAAGTTTACAGAAAAGGATTTAGTTTTCAGCAAGGATTTAGTTTTCAGCTTGTGACGGCGGCTACATTGTTTCGAAAAGCTTCCAAGAAGTCTTTTTTGTTATTGCAAGTCAAGTCAAGTCAAGTCAAGTCACTTTTATTTGTATAGCACATTTAAAAACAACCCACGTTGACCAAAGTACTGCACATCTGATTAGGAAAAAAACCCAAAACATCTGATTAGGAAAAAAAAAAAAAAAAGAAGGCTATAGTGGTCACTTGACATACACAGATCAGGAGGACAGAGTAAGAGTGGGGCTGGGGGAGGAGAGAATGGGGGGTGTGGGGACGGGCCCAACGGGCCCTCCCCAACGGGCACACTTGGAGAGTAAGAGTGGGGCTGGGGGAGGAGAGAATGGGGGGTGTGGGGACGGGCCCAACGGGCCCTCTTTTCCGGGCCCAACGGGCACACTTGGAGAGTAAGAGTGGGGCTGGGGGAGTGAGAATGGGGGGTGTGGGGACGGGCCCAACGGGCCCTCTTTTCTAGTTATAATACTAAAACTCTGCGTTCGTATGTAGGGATGTATGTGTGTATGTACGGAAGTTTAACTTACAAACCCTACTCCTCCAAGACGGTACACCAAAGCGCTACGATTTTTGTACCGCCGTATTCACAATTAACCTGGGCAACTATTGTAAGTACTTTCGTTCAAATTGAAGCTACCTTTTTAAAGCTAGAGAGATATTAAAGTTTAAATTTTCATTTCTAACCCTTTTCTTCAAGGGGCTACATTTGTTTCCAAAAGTTTCCAGAAAAGGATTTAGTTTTCAGCAAGGATTTAGTTTTCAGCTTGTGACGGCTACATTGTTTCGAAAAGCTTCCAAGAAGTCTTTTTTGTTATTGCAAGTCAAGTCAAGTCACTTTTATTTGTATAGCACATTTAAAAACAACCCACGTTGACCAAAGTACTGCACATCTGATTAGGAAAAAAAAAAAAAACATCTTGGAGAGTAAGAGTGGGGCTGGGGGAGGAGAGAATGGGGGGTGTGGGGACGGGCCCAACGGGCCCTCTTTTCTAGTATATATATAGATATGAGGGACGTTATTCTTTTTTTTCATCTAAGTCCCTCAGGATCAAGGATGACTTGCCTCTACCCTGATTTTTCAGACAGACATGATAGTGGCAGTTAAGAGGCTTTAAGATGGGCACATAGATAAACGAGGAATGGAGGAATATGGATTATGTGCAATATCTTCGGTATAAACTAGCATATGCAGTTCCTACCTGCACAGATAAGAGTTTGTCTTGATATTATGTTTAACAGAGATGTTGTGGGCCAAAGGGTCTGTTCATGCTCCATGCTGTTCTATGGAACATAGAACGTATAATATAGAACAGTACAGCACAAGAACAGGCCCTTTGGCCCACAATGTCTGTGCTGAACATGATGCTAAATCCATCTCTTATTCTGCCTGCAAATTCCACGTTCTATGTTCTGGAGGTAGCTGATGTTGGATTCACAAACTGTTCCATAGGAGGGCCAGAGGATAACTGCTGGAGTGAGTGAATAAGTTGTGAGCCGGTCTGCTCCTTCTGCCACTTATTCTGGCTCCTGTGGGCTCCAAATTAATGGACAAAATACCATCTGTGATGTTCCTCCTCTGTTTTAAGATCACATTGATGTAGTTGGTAGAGCTGCTGCCTCACAGTACCAAAGACCTCAGTTCGATTCCGATCTCAAGTATTTGAGTGAAGTTTGCACATTTTCCCTGTGACCGTGTGAGTTTCCTTCAGATGCTCCAGTTCCTCCCTCATCCGAAAGGTGGGTGGCACAGCGGTAGAGTTGCTGCCTTACAACACCAGAAACCTGGGTTCGACCCTGTGCTGCCTGTACAGAGTTTGTACGATTTCCCTGTGACTGTGTGGGTTTTCCCCCGGTGCTCCGGTTTCCTCCCACACTCCAAAGACATACAGGTTTGTAGAATAATTGGCTTTGGTAAAGATTGTAAGTTGTCCATAGTGTGTAGGAAGAATAGTGCTAATATATGGGCATCGCTGGCAGTGCAGACTCAGTGGGCTGAATGACCTGTTTCTTCACTGTATCTCTACACTAAACTAAACCAAGTGTGTGGATTTATAAGTTAATTGGCCTTTGTAAATTGCCCCTCTTGTGTAGGGAATGGATGCAAAAGTGAAATAACATAGAACTAACATAGAAATAACATGTGAACAGGAGATCGATGGACTCGGTGGGCCGAAGGGCCTGTTTCCATGCTGTATCTTTCAATCAAAAGAGTCAGCGTGGATGGTGCATTTATTTAAGGAAGCTTTGAGCTTATCCCTCGTCCTGCCCCCTCCCCTGACATCAGTCTGAAGAAAGATCTCGACCCGAAACGTCACCCATTCCTTCTCTCCTGAGATGCTGCTTGACCTGCTGAGTTAGTCCAGCATTATGTGATCCCTAAATCTATTCCTCTGACTGCCTGGTAATCTCTTCCTTTGGCAGAGCTTGGATTAGAGTGTCTGTTTTGGGAATATGGTGTTGGGCACACAAATGATGGAGCTGATTGAGAGTAATGAGGGCCTGAGTCCAGGGGCCATTGCCCTGGGAGAGCACACTGATCTTGCTATGTGCAGGAAGGAGCAGCAGATGTTGGTTCAAAAATACTGGAGTAACTCAGCAGGTCACACAAAATGCTAGAGTAAATCAGTGGGTCACAAAATGCTGGAGTAAGTCAACGGTAATGCTGAGATGCTGCCTGACCCGCTTAGTTACTCCAGCATATCGTGTCTGATCTTGCTATAGTTGTTCTTCTAGTGAATTGGTGGTTAGCTTTTCCATTGCTTTGAGTTGTCTGCTGTAGAAAGTCCAGGTCTCAGAAACTCACTGAAGCCCATGGATCATCTCCGTCTGGTTTAACATGAGTTTTGTGCCAGGTCTGAGGTTAGCAAACTGAGCTTGATTTCCTCGTCTCGAGTTTATTTCTTCCTCTTCCCCCCCCACCCCCCCTGTTAATCTCAGTCTGAAGAAGGGTTCCGACCTGAATTGTCACCTATTCCTTTTCTCCAGAGATGCAGCTTGACCCGTTGAGTTGCTCCAGCACTTTGTGTCTATCTTTGGTATAAGCCACCATCTGCAGTTCCTTCCTACACACTGAGGTCTTCAAATCCTTTCGCCACCATTGAACAGAGGCGGTGTGGGTGCAGCGAAGGCTGTGGTGAGGTTTGTCATTGATGTCGGCCTTCGCTGAGAGATGACTTCCAAGATAGGAGAAGTGGGTCACTTGTTCCCAGGGTCTCATTATGAACCTTTATTAGAGATGAGTTACTATCACCTAAAGCTTATACTGTTGATGTTCAGTGAGTAACTCTGTCAGCCTGAGGAAGTCCCACTTTGCAGATTTGATTAGGAAAAATGATGTGGTAAGACAATATTAGAGAGTGCTGTGCTACAAGATGCTGTTGAAGGTGACATCACTTTGATGGGATGTTTAGTTTAGTTCAGAGATACAGCATGGAAGCAGGCCCTTTGGTGTACTAACTCCACACCAGCCACCCATTATCACTTAAGAAGGGTCCCGACCCGAAATGCCACCTATTCCTTTTCTCCAGAGATGCTGCCTGACCCAGGATTACTCCAGCATTTTATACCCGTTGACATTAGTTCTATGTTACCTCACTTTCTCATCCACTCCCTACACACTAGGGGCAATTTACAGAGGGCCAATTAACCTTCAAACCCACACATCTTTGGGATGTGCAAGGAAACTGGAACACCCAGAGGAAGCCCTCCCGGTCACAGGGAAACTGTGTGAAATACACACAGGCAGCACCTGAGGTCAGGATCGCACCCGGGTCCCTGGCACTGTGAGGCAGCAGCTGTGCCAGCTGTGCCACAAGGCCGCCAAAGGTGGCAAGGCTTAAACCGCAGTGTTGCCTACTTTCTCAAAACATCCAAAGGACATGCCTCTGAAGGCGGATGAAGGATTATGCTCAGCGAACTGGCCAAACCATTCATCATTCTGCATTACAATAGGAGATTAGCTGGTCATTATCTCATTGCTGGCTGTGGGATCTTGCTGTGTACGCATTGACTGCAACAACAGTGCTGATGATTCAGGGGTATTTCATTGGTCGTAAAGTGCTTTGAATGTCCGAGGTTGTGAGCAGGAGGAATCAGGACAGTCTCTTTATTTTCCCTGACACCATGCTGTGGTAATAATCTGTAATATTATCTCAGAGTGGTTCATCTCATTTTAATTCATCACGCCTTTGAAAAATCAGACAAGGATACAAATGCAATGGGGAAAAAAAAATGCAGAAAATATCTGCAAGTACACCAAAGGTTATGTGAAGAAATCTAACTCCCAACACTGCAATATTCCACAACCTTCAATCTGCCTACGTTGATAACTTTGCGTTTCATACGGCACCAGTTTAAAATGATCGCTTTGAAACTTGTTTCTGATAAGAAGATGTTTATAAAATGATTTAACATCACTTCAATCAGAATCTGATTGGTTTGGTACAGTGTTAACCACATCACTAAACTTTCCCCGACACCCTTTTGGGGAAAATATAGCTGAAGGGGGTTAAATTCTCTGCAGAAATTAGTGCCTTGAATTTCTCTCATTGGTAGTCACAGCTTTCCCTGCCACTGCCATTAAATTCTTCCTGGTTTATTTTAGTCTTCCGTATTACTGAGACAGGATTAGGAAGATTTAAATCGAGAAACATCCTTCATGAAATTTCAATCTGGCATCTCATGCATTTTAATTTTCCTTAAGGGCAGGTCATTAGGTCCACTTTGAGTTTAGTTTGACCTCTCTGAAGCTCGTCAGATTAACCAAACTGGTTGGTTGCATGCTCATGCCTCTAGTTTCCCACCCCCCTGACTCTCAGTCTTAAGATAGATTTCGAAACCTCACCTATTCCTTTTCTCCTGAGATGCTCCCTGACCCATTGAGTTACTCCAGCATTTTGTGTCTATTTTCTGTTTTTTTTATTGTCTGGCTTTACTGAGAACAGCAAACTAAGATAAATCTATGGTTGCTTGCAATGATCAGTTTTTCTAGTTTGGAGATACATTGCGGAAACAGGCCCTTCGGCCCACTGAGTCCACGTGAACCATCGGACACTAGCACATACTACTAGGGACAATTTACAATTTTTGCCAAACCTAATTAACCTACAAACCTTTACATGTTTGGAGTGTGGGAGGAAACCAGAGCACCCGGGGAAAACCCACGTGGTCACGGGGATTACGTACAAACTCTGTACAGACAGCGCCCATAGTCAGGATTGAACCCGGGTTTCTGGTGCTGTAAGACAGCAACTGTCCTGCTGCACCAATATGCCGCCCATTAAAAAAAATACCATTTAATACTTAATTTTAAAAATAGCAGCAGAAGTAGTCATAATGAAGCCCCAAAAGGAACAGCCCCCCTCCCCCCCCCCCCCCCCCCCCCCACACACACATACTGTTTTGTGTTGCCCGGGTGTTGCAACAAGTCTGTAGTCTCTTTTTTGCTCTGGTTTATTTTCACCCACACGTTTAGACCGTAAAGTTGTATCCTTAATGTTTTGATGTGTTTATGCTTTATTCTTAATTGTTAACTGTATGTTTGTGTTGTCATTTGTGAGCGGAGCACCAAGGCACATTCCTTGTATATGCATATTTGGCCAATAAACTTATTCATTCATTCAAGTTAGAGTTTTTGGGGGTGGCTGGAGGAAGGGAATGCAGTCAGGGTGAGGGAAGGGGAGGATTGGAAGGGGAATATATGCTACATGAAAAATAAATCTTCATGGGCTCGTCTGCACCATGGCTTCTTGCATTCTATCTGAGTGAAATGGATGTGCATCTTAGGAGTGTTGGACCAATGCTGGGCTGCATTAGGCATAATTAGCATCCCGGTATGGATCCAATTCACTAATGACTTATGCTGCCCTGGTTCACTGAGATCTAAGCATCAAGTCAATCCCATTTTCTGCAGTCTCCCAAACTTGCCAGAGTCATCAGTCTTTTTGTGGAAAAGAAGCACAAGGGTTATCAATTGCCCCAAACTGCTCCGGATTTTCCTCCTCCATGAGTTTATCCCTGGCCAAAGCGACAGCTTTTATAAACGGCCGCTGTGGATGTGATAAAAAGAGAACGGTGACAAATTTCCATGAAGCCGCAGAGAAGGAGAGCAAGCGCCGCGTTTCATGCAGCTGTTGGCAGGGTTGCGGGCGGCGTTTCTTGGTGGTGGTTTTTGTTGTTGTTGTTGTTGCAATCTCCTCAGAACCGCGAATTACAATTCATCTGTTGGAAACACAAGATAATAGTCAGAATTAAATATTCTACAGGCTTGAGGCTTCCTCGCGGAGGATAAACGGAATCTTTCTTTCAGCTGTCAGTGTTGTTTCTGCCCTCCCTCCCTCCCTCCCTCCCTCCCTCCCTCCACGTCCCACACATTTGGCGTCTGCGATGTTTCGGGCTCTCTGTTTGCCCGGGATGCTGGATTGCCATCGACTCTGCCAAGAGGAGATCTTTGGATAGACACAAAAAGCTGGAGTAACCCAGTGGCCTTGGAAAGCCAGCGGCAGCCCCGTCTCACTTGTACACACACACCCCACTGCATGTCGCCGGAGCACAGTTAAGGCTGGAAAGACATCTTTGTGGACAGCGTGGACACCCCTTGGAATGGAGAATTGCAGATGCCAAAACTCACAGTTTGGTTTTATTTGCAACGCACCGCCTCAGCTGGTCGACTTTATCTTTTAAAGTAAGGAGGGATAATGGAGAGTTTTGTAATAATTAATTTTGGAATCGTTCATAGAGTTGCATGAACCAAGTCACAGCAATAAAAAGGAAATACTGGCTAATGACTGAATGGGTGGCAGTTTATTAATAATAATCTGAAGGCACTGAAATTGGCCGTTTTGAAATCAATCTGTAATTAAGACGCAGTTCTTATTGAAACAGTAATAAATAACTGAAAATTGTTACTTATTACTCTGAATCGAAGCACTCATTCATTATCCAAATCCACATCATACAACTTCACAACAGAGATCATCTACTAACTCGCTACGTTATGTGAGAATAATGTTCCAGCCATGAATACTTTGAGCTGTTGCTAAATATCCCTAACCGTATTTGCTGTAGAGTCTGTGAAATACCCTGCAATCTCACGCAGCATTTGCACAAAAAAGAGACTGGCTCTGGGAATCTAATTCTCTAAACCATCCACTTGACAAATGCATTGATGCAAGAAAGGTTTCGACTGGGTCGCCGTGTTGCCGAAAAGCCATTCCTTGCCCTAAGGACGGCGCTGTTGTCAGCATCTTCCCTGCCTGGTCCCACAAACATTAAAAGTGGATCAGAGCCTGGAGTGAAATGTAATTGTTGAAATATTAACAAACCATCTTACTAATAGCCTACAGCAAGGAATGTGGACACAGGGGGTTCTATTAAGGGAGCACAGCAGACCTTGACAAATAGTTTTGTTTAGCTTATTGTCACATGTACTGTGTGAGGTACAGTGAAAAGCCTTTGTCGCGTGCTAACCAGTCAGCGGAAAGACAATACATGAATACAATCGAGCCATCCACAGTGTACGGATAGCATTGTCAAAGTAAGAAATGCTTCTGTTGGAAGAGAGGTTTAAAAGGGTGGAGCCATTGTAATGCCTGATTGCAGATCCACTTCAGTGACCAGCACATAAAGAGTTGCCTGGCTTGGGCGCCATCTTGGAAATACAACAAGTTGTGCTGCAAAAAGTGGAGGATTTGAAAACACTGAATCTGAGGTGTGCAACAATGTGTCATAGAGACATACAGCACAGAAACAGGCCCTTCGGCTCAACTTGACTATGCTGTACATGATACCCCATCTACAATAGTCCCATTTGCCCATGTATGGCCATATCAGTCTAAACCTTTCCGATCCATATACCTGTCCAAATGTTTTTTAAATGTTGTTATTGTACCTGCCTCAACTATCTCCTCTGGCAGTTCGTTCCATATATCATAATACCCTCTGTGTGAATAACGTGGCCCTCGGGTTGCTATTAAATTGCACTATTGGCAATAAAATCATTGTGAGTGAGTGGGGCATCCATTCCCACCTCAGATACAGGCTTCATGAGAATTTCTTGCCTGACTGGATCAACAAGCTCTCAAAGAAAACCAGATCAGGAGAAGAATGTAAAGGGATAACCCAATTCCAGTGGCCAGGGCGACACGGTGGGGCAGCGGTAGAGTTGTTGCCCTACAGTGCCAGAGCCCCGGGTTTGATCCTGACTACGGGTGCTGTCTGTATGGAGCTTGTTCGTTCTCCCCGTAACCGTGTGGGTTTTCTCCAGCTGCTCTGGTTTCCTCCAACACTCCAAAGATGTATAGGTTTGTAGCTTAATTGGCTTGGTAAAATTGTTATTATCCCTAGTGTGGATAGTGTTAGTGTGCAGGGATCGCTGATCGGCAGTGGTCGAAGGGCCTGTTTCTGCGCTGTATCTCTAAACTAAACTAAACTAAACTAAACTAAGCAGTGACACAGACCTCAAAACATCAATTTTCAACTCAGTGGGTCAGGCAGCATCCCTGGAGAACACAGATAGGTGTTGTTTTGAGTCAGGACCCTTCTTCAGACCAGACGTGAAAGGCCACCTATCCATGTTCTCTAGAAATGCTGTCAGACCCGTTGAGTTAAATGAGCACATGATGTTTTTTTGCTCAAGATTCCAGCTTGTGCCTATCAATTTTCAATTGTCTGACCCGAAATATCACCTATCCATGTTCTCTGGGGATGCCGCCTGACCTACTGAGTTACTCCAGCACTTTGTGTCCTTTTGTGTATTAACCACATCTGCAGTTCTTTGTTCTCAATTTTCAATTGTTAGATTGCATGTTAAATATTAAGCAACAACTTTTAAAACCTGATTATTTTCTCTGTCAAATTAAATTCTATTTTTAATATGCATTGAAAAACAGTGGGGATCAAGCATGTAATCCAGGCCCAGAGTCAGAATCTTTATTTTTTCTTTGCAGTTTTTCTTTTCCTTTTTGAAGTAATAAATGAAAGGGAGCAGCATTGAATTAAAACCTGCATCTGAAGTGCAGAAGTCACTTCCCTATACTGTCATCCCACCCCGAGTCTTTTGTTACACCAAGGGAGATACAGGCGTGGTTACGAGATGATTGTATGTGTACACAAAATGCGGAGCATCATCGTGCATTATTTTGTTGAGGCCAGTCATATAAACCTGACTCAATTATCAGGTTGTAAATTGATTTTGAGAAATCTGACGGATGAATGCAAAATTAGCAGCTGAACCCTGACCTCCCCTCTCCCATCAGTGCGGCTCAGTCACTATGAGCTCATGATAGACAGGCCTGGCAATGAGCAGTGGCGCTGGCCCGGGAACAATGTTACCTGCAAAGACAAGCAGTGGCACCTTCACCTCCACGCCACAGTCAGAGCAGCGTCTTAGCAAAGAAGACATAAAAGTCAAAAGGTCACATCATCGGCATTGTACATTTTGCCAAGCATGTTTATTTTAAAGGAAGAATTTGAATTATTTTGCAACATTGAATTTAATGAATGCTAAACTTGTGTAGAACCTTTCTCATCTTCCGGATAACCCATATCGCTTCTCAAAAAATATTTTAAAATGACTCCATCGTGACTGACAATTTGTACATAGAAAGATCGAGAGACAGGGATTACTGTCAACTTTAAAGGCAATTTGGTTTAAAGGTTTTGAGAAAATCAAGGCATGTTAGACGTTTAAAGTGCAACTAACTAAAAAAAACGTTTCCTTTATCATCTTGC
This sequence comes from Rhinoraja longicauda, assembly GCF_053455715.1. Classification (NCBI taxonomy): domain Eukaryota; kingdom Metazoa; phylum Chordata; class Chondrichthyes; order Rajiformes; family Arhynchobatidae; genus Rhinoraja; species Rhinoraja longicauda. The sequence goes on along the minus strand of NC_135959.1, from coordinate 52,566,636 downwards.
GATATGAAATGCTCAATCTTCAATAAGCTGTGTTTGATTTATTTGGATGGAAATTCAGCTAAAGCAACAAACTTATCTTTACAAATCACTTTGTAAGAATGAAGAGCCTTTCTGCCTTATACTAATTCATAAGAGGGAAAGAAGGTAAATTATATATGTTGCCTAATGAAGGATTCTGTAAATGTTATTCATTTTTTTAAATTTAGGGGGCTGTAGATTTCCAACAGTTGCTTTCTTAATTCAGATTTCTGCAACTTTAGGTTTTTTTTTGTCCTGAATTTTACAGTGTTTGTGGGTAGTTTCAAGGTCCTTCAATAACCAAAAGTGTGGATAATGTGGAATTTGTAATGTCAAAATTAAAATGCTGTTGCTGTGGGTTTGGAATAATCATAAATGAATTCAGTGGTGGGATTATGTTCTCTTTAGTTACCCCCTCCCTTGATGGAATTGAAGTGGAGACTGTTGAGAGAGTCTGTAAAGATCTGAAGCCCAGAGCTGTGAATGAAGAAATACTCAGCAAACAAAACAGCCTACCACACAAGAAACTTCATCTGTTCTTACAAAACCCTCCTTTCTTTCCCTTCTTTTCTTCTCTAATAACAGCTGCCCTCTCGTTCACTGTTACTCAGCAGAGAAGAACTAAACCTCCCTCTGACTATCTGTTTTTCTTTGCTTCCCTAGAGTAGGTCTCATTACTGGTGATTAGCAGATGATTAAAAACAATTCAGCTTTCCCCAGTAGATATTTTCTCCCAGTTTGTGACTAAAGCGTCAGTCTTCAATGAACGTGCTCCTAAGCTTATTACTAGGCTCAGCGGATTAAGTGCCAGAGAGCGGTATGCCTGTGATATGGTGATGCAGTGAGTTACACAGTGCTGTTCAGAGGTGTGGACTGGTAGCAATAGTGGCATAAGCATAACAAGGAATAGGTGGATGCATTTTCATTCTGCATTCTCGGCAGACAGGACAAAGTTCCTTCATTCCATGACAATTATCACCCATCCAGCTTCTGGGGTTGAGACCCCCCTGCCTGGTTCCTCAATGATTAGAAATAAATGTTTTTTTTCCCACTTTTGCCAATCTTTTGCATGTACATGAAGGTTCATTCAGCACAGCGCAAGCAGGATTGCCAGTTGCAAAAAAATATGAACCGATAATTAAAAACTAAAGAACACAGAATGGAAAAGATTATGAGTTAAGCTAATAAAACCCCTGAAGAACAACTATCAGTTTAATTAAAGGAATGCTAACCAACTTATGATAAGAGTGCAACATTTTACCACTTATTTTTAAACGCACTGATTTTTAGAAATATCTGTTCTTGTTATTTTTGTTTCAACCTTCGCCCACTACAATCAGTAAAGAAGGATTCCATTCCAAAAAAGGATACAAAGTGCTGCAGTAACTTAGCGGGTCAGGCAGCATCTCTGGAAATTATGGACAGGTGATATTTCCGATCATCACCCTTCTTCAAACTCCATGTACTCCAGAGATGCTGCCTGACCCATTGAGTTACTCCAGTACTTTGTTCCTTTTTGTGTGAACCAGCATGTGCAGTCCCTTGTATCCCAACCCAAAATGTGTAGGAAAGAACAGCAGATGCTGGTTTAAATCGAAGGTAGACACAAAATGCTGGAGTAACTCAACGGGACAGGCAGCATCTCTCTTCTTTAGCCCATTCCATCTCTCCAGAGATGCTGCCTGTCCTGCTGAGTTACCCCAGCATTTTGTGTTTACCTCCCAACCCAAAATGGTACCTATCAATTCCCTCCACAGATGCTAATCCATTGAGTTACTTTGTGTCCAAGTTATCAAGTTGTGGAATTCAATATTGAGTCCTTTAGGTTACAACCTGACCAGACAGAGGATGAGGGATTCTCTATTTAGTTTAGTGTAAAGTGGTATTGTGTTTAGTAGAGAGATACAGCATGGAAACAGGCCCTTCATCCCACTTAGTCCTCTCCGACCATTCATCACCCATTCAAACAAATTCTACATTATCGCACTTTCTCATCCAACTGTTACTTACTAGGGACAATTTGCAGAGGCCTATTAATCTATGTTCCCACATGTCTTTGGGATGTGGGAGGAAACTGGAGCACCTGTAGGAATGTGCAAACTCCACACAGACAGCACCTGAGGTCGGGATCAAACCCGGATCTCTGGTGCTGTGAGGCAGCAGTTCGACCAGCTGATCCACTGTGCTGCTAATTATGGTATGCCAACTACATCAAATGTTAACACCACTTGCAACCTATCTTCATTGATTGTGGCCTATGGGTCAGAGAGTCAAGGATCCAATGGTAGAGGAGGTTACTGACTCCCTGGTCCAGAAGTTTGGAGATGAGTTTGGATGAGAAAGCAGCCAACATAATCAGAGACGTGGGGAACTGCAGGTGCTGGTTTACGAGAAAAAGACACAAAGTGTTTGGAGTCAGGTCAGGAAGACAGGCGGCATCTCGTCCTATTCATGCTCCCATAGAAATGCTGCCTGACCAGTTGTGTTACCAGTATAAACTGATTGATTTGGATAGCATGCAAACAAAAGCTTTTCACTGTACCTTAGAACACATGACAATAATAAGATATCAGTTCACCCACCTACAATTTACAAAGTAACTTTAAATTACCATGGCAAAATCATCTGAGTGGTTTGTATCAAGAAATAAAATGAGGCTCAGCCCCTGTCTTTAGACTTTAGAGATACAGTGAGTCTGTGTCGACCAGCGATCACCCTATACACTATCCTATACATTAGGGGTAATTTGCAATTTTATAGAAGCCAATTAACCTACAAACCTGTACATCTTTGGAATGTGGGAGGAAACTACAGCTCCCAGAGAAAACCCACAAGGTCACAGGGAGAATGTACAACCTCCATACAGACAGTACCTGTAGTCAGGATCGGTGTCTGGTGCTGTAAGTCAGCAACTCTACTGCTGCGCCACTGTGTGGCCCATATAATCAGATAGCGATAACATACATTCTTGTTGTCAAAGAGGAGAGGGAGACTGCCCCGAGCTTTATGCAGTAGGACAGTGATGCTCAAATGGATGTCAAGAGGAGGTCCTGCCTGTTAGATGGGTCAGGAACCTGCCAGAACTGTGTGAGAATACAGACAGGAGATGCCTGAGGTGCTGTCTTTCCAATAGGACTATGTCAGACTAAGAGGCATCACTGAAAAAAAATTCTTGACCTTAAAAGCTCCTCAGCCATTTGGATACTTATACGCTTACATTAACACACCCAGAAGCATAGATCCCTTGCTGCCTACTCCTCACGCTTACCAACCATTAACGTTCTAACACACTACCACATAGCCCAGGCTTCCTAAAATATGAAAACAAGAAGTGCGCTCAATTGTTTTTACAACACAAAGGGCGGCACAGTGGCATTGCTGTAGTGCCAGAGATCAGGATTTGATCCGAACATTGGGAGTGGTCTGTATATGGAGTTTCTACATTCTCCCTGTACCCACGTGGATTTTCTCTGAGTTCTGGGGTTTTCTCCCACATTCCAAAGACGTGCAGGTTTGTAGGTTAATTGGCTTCTGTAAATTGCCCCTAGCGTGTAGGATGCAAAAGTGGTTCTAATTTAGAACTAGTGTATGGATGATTGATGGTCGGCGTGGACTCGGTGGGCCAAAGGGCCTGTTTCCACTGTGTAGCTCCAAACAACTAAACTAAACTAAACTAAACTAAACTGAACTGAACTGAACTAAGAGGGGAGCCTTCTGTCTTCAGTGCCTGAGTACAATGGGGAGGCAAGTGCTAGGGTTGAGCAGAGGGATGCCACACTTCAGCAGAGAGATAGCACAGTGGGCAGATTATTGACCTGCAGAAGAACATTGCCTGTTTATAGTGAGTGTGCAGAGAGCTGACTCCATGGAGCAGAGTGAAAACATTGAGGCCACTCAGCCTCATCAGCTCCACATCCAGAGGTTGATTCAGCAGTTGAGGGACACATTCTGAGGGACAGCAGACCCCGTCCTCTGGGAGGTCCGGCTGGGATGTGGAGTCTCCGAAGATTATTTGGGAGTAGAAACTTTGCTGAAGTGCATGTCTTTGCATTCAGCCCCAAGATCCCCAAGCCTACCTCTGTGGCCAGTCTTTGTGATACACACACATCCACTGTAAGATGGCTGCCCATGGTGTCTTTGTGGAGGCTTCAATTGTGCAAGGATAAGGTGCTTGAAACAGCACATCTGGTAAGTTGCAGCTTATGCTGGAGAATTTAGGTATCAGGAGCCCCCGTCAGAAGTTCTAAAGATGCCCAATTATCCATCAGTGGCATCTTTGAAATGACAAATAAGGGAGTCCGAGAGTCATACAGTGTGAAAACAGGCCTTTCAGCCCAAATTGCCCACGTCGACCAACATGCCCCACCTACACTAGTCCTACCTGCCTGCTTTTAACCCATAATCCTCTAAACGTATCCTATCATTGTACCTTTCCAAATGTTTTTTAAAAGTTGTCATAGTACCTGTCTCAATGACTGCCTCCGGCAGCTAATTCCATATACCTGACACCCTTTGACAGGTTCCAATTAAATCGTCCCCCCCTCACCTTAAACCTAATGTGTAGGATAGTGTTAGTGTATGAGGTGATCATTAGTCGGCGCGGACTCGGTGGGCCTGTTTCCACACTGTATCTTTAAAGTCTAAAGTCTCTGTCCTCGGGTTCTTGGTTCCCCAGCTCTGGGTAAAACGCTGTGCCTTTATTCCTATTCTATTCCAAGGGAGCAATGAGACATGGGGTGTATCACCATTAATCAATGGTGGTATTGGCTGCTGCACAAGTTAGTGACATTATCTGGGGCCATTTTCTCAATACTTGCTAATCAACTCAGAAATTATCACTGCAGCATTCTCGAACATCTGTAATGAAGCTTTATGTGCAATTAGAGCATTATAATGGGTCCCATTTCTTGTGTATATGTGTGCAAAAAGGAGGCTTTTTCAAGACCCGGGAGTAACATTTTCTTGCTCTGTCTCACAAAGCTGGTAAAATATTTTAAAACTTCTGAATCTCTCATATGCAGAAACCGTTAAAAACTATTAACATGGAAATAAACAGTTAAACTACTTTTTTGGAAAATAGAAATGAAAATAAAACTAAGCTTAAATAAAACACAAATAACTATAATGGAGTAATTCATCCATATCATTCTACCCTATCGTCCTATGATGCTCATGTAGATGAATGAGCATTTGATTGGAACTGGATAGGAACTCTGATCTGCTCACAGCTCTACTCAAAGCAAGGGAAAGGAAGTGGTAGAAGTAAGACTGCTCATTATTTCTCTTCATTACCTAAATTTTGGTTGAAATGAACTACCTAGCTGGAAAATGGGGACCAGAGAGATGGTCTAAAATAGAACATAGAACAGTAAGGTGGCATAGTGGCGCAGCAGTAGAGTTGAAACCTCATAGCACCAGAGACCTGGGTTCAATCCTGACCTATGTGGAGTTTGCACATTCTCCCTGTGACCGCATGAGTTTCCTCCGGATGCTCCGGTTTCCTCCCACGTCTCAAAAATGTGCGGGTTTGTGGGTTATTTGGCTTTGGTAGAAAATTTGAAAATTGTCCCTAATGTGTAGGATAGTTTTAACGTATGGAACGATTGCTGGTCAGCGCAGATTCGGTGGGCTGATGGGCTGATGGGCCTGTTTCTGCGCTGTATCTCTAAAGTTTAAAGTCTAAAGTACAACATAGGAACAGGCCCCATCTGTGTCAAACATGATGGCAATCTAACCAGTCCTATCTATTTACACCTCTATTCCCTGCCTGGTCATGTATTTGTCTGAATGTTACTATTGCCTCTGCTTTTACCACGTCTCCTGGCATCAAGTTCCAGGCACCCACCACTTTCTAAAAAAGACTTGCTTGCAAATCTCCTTTACACTTTCCCTCTCTCTCATTAAACGTATACATGGTTACCATCAAGCCATCCACAGTGAACAGATAAAGGATAAAGGATAAAAAAATTAGTGCAAGATGAAGTCTTGAAGATAATTCAAAGGTCTCCAATGAGGTAGATGGGAGGTCAGTATTGTAGGGCAATAAAGGGCCTGTCCCACTTAGGCGATTTTTTAGGCGACAGTCGGCGACTGTCAAAGTCGTAGCAGATCGCCGAACTTTTCTTTTACCAGACGACAATGACCACGACAATGCCGAGTCAGGTCGAGATTACAGCGTCTTCGGAAACATCGCAAAATTCCCACGCTGTCAATGCTTCTCCGGCGCCCTAATTTTCGCTGAAATCACTGACAAGTCGGTAAGTACTTGAGAGTTTTGAACTATAACATCTTGTATGGGTTACTTAAAAACTAAGCATCACTGTAACAAGGCATAAACTGGATTGACTTCTAGTTTACTAATAGCTGTATTAAAATTTTTTTTTTTTAAAGTGGTTAAGTGGATTTTTTGTGAAACGTGTGTGGGCATTCTTTGAAAATGTACGGGAGATGCATATCTGGTTTCTGGGTTGCATATCTGGGTTGGGATCCCACTTTAAATGTAATGGCTGATGGCCATAAACATCGCAAAATTCCCACGCTTACCTGACCGTCAAACTGTCGCCTCCAATTTACCTGTCAAATGTCATGACGGTAAATAAATTGGTTAAACACAAGCATTTTATGGTATCTTGAAATGACTTTACTTATTTTAATATTATGTGCTTCTAAATGCATCTAAGAGAACCTAACAAACCTGGGGACAGCGTGCGACAGCGCCCGCAATAAACAACGATACCTGGCGACAAGCCAGCTGTCGCCGAGAAATTTCACTCCGGATGATTTCTCAGCTACGCGCTGAGATCCACTACGATTCTTGGAAGACTCCTCACGATCGTGCCCGCGACACCCCGGCGAACTGTCGGGACAGCCTAGTTGCCGGCAGTCGCCTTAAAATCGCCTAAAGTGGGACAGGCCCTTAAGTGTATAAACCATTGGTAAGAATACGGTTTCTCAAATTCCATTTTATATTTATTTATTAATTTAGAAATTGCAACTGGCAATATGAGCAAGCAGGTATTAATATGCTCCTTTGACATTTGTTTCACCACTGAAATGTATCCAAATGTGATTGTGAATGCAAATTCATTGATTCTGCCACTGTAATTTTGAGACTGTAGTATTTAGGTAGCAAATAAAATAAAGATTCAAAAATAACACCAGAAATAAACTTTGGAAATATTTGAATATTCAAGTGACTTCTAAATTGTACTTGAAGTTGGTGATGATTGAGCATGAAGACTGATTTATTATTTACATTTTTATTATAATGATTTTATAGGCAGGAATATCTGCGCTCTCTAATCCTTCTTTCAGCTCTGCATGGTAATGAATTTAAAGATAACGTTTCAAATAAAATCGGCTTTGTGCGGTTTCAATGATTGCATTTGCATTTATTATGAGAATGGAAGAACATTTTTCGGTGTTGTCTTGAGCAATATGTGACAGTGAGAAAATAAAGCTTTTGTGCAAATTGCAGAATGCATCATTTTTCTTTGGATTTGTTCTAAATTTATGTGGATCATCATGTAGATTGGAGTATTTAGCAGGCAGCACCACATCAATGCATTCAACAAGTAAGAAAACACTTGAATATAGGGTTTGGCAAGACTGGATGAAGTGTCATGAGAAGGACCTACTTATTGAAACACTCCTTCACATTGATATTGTTCTATTCAGTTTAGTTTAGTTGAGAGATATAATGTGGAAACAGGCCCTTCGTCCCACCAAGACCGTGCCAACCAGCGATCACCCATACACTAGTTCTATCCTACACACTAGGAACAATTTACAGCTTTACATTTAAGTGTGGGAGGAAACTGGAGCACCTGGAGGAAACCCACGCAGTCACATGAAGAATGTATAAACTCCGTACAGACAGCACCCAAGTCAGGATGAAATCGAGGTCTCTGGCGCTGTTAGGCAGCAACTCTACTGCTGCACTACTGTGCCACCCAATTCTCCCATAAGGACAATTCTCCCATTGGCATTCCCCAATTGGATAAGATATATTTTCCACTTATAGATTCAATGAAGTCTCGTGCAGCAAGACAAGCGTAACAAATCCAGTTAGTTGAGTATTCATGGTTCTACTTAGAAGTAGAATGAATCCCAATTCCAAAGCATCTGTCTGTCTGTCTGTCTGTAAATTTTATGCAGTGTGGGGATGCCTTGAACTCTGAGTTCTTCAGATGGACTCTTCAGATGCTTAACAAAGAGCCGTCGATAATTTCAACAAAGCTCAGAGAACAGGATGTAACCAGCAACTGCCATCTGTTTGCCAACTTAACATTCAGAGCAGCCACTAATAGTGTTAGATTTCTGTTTCAGAATCACATTGTCAGTGTTTAGACTGAAGCCTCTTCGTAGCAGGTAAGACAGCGATTTGAAGGCTTCCTTTCTTCTGAAATGGGAGATAATGATGATCTAAACACAGAAACAGTCTTGCAATCATTTTAAGAGGAGATTATTTCATTTTATTGTGGTAAAGTACCAGAGCAGATCAATGTGCCCACTTAGTCATGTATATGATAAGCAACGTGTCTCTATTAGATTGACTGGAGGGAAAATGCAGAGTAACATCATTTATCAGATGTATAAAGCGTAATGCAATCTCTAGTGTGACTACAAAGGCTTGCTACTCACCAATTTCTTAAATGGTTTTTATTCGTAATATGTACTGTGACTTTCAATTATTCCCTTTTATCTTCCAGATGGAAGATAAACAGAGGTTTGACGACAGTGGTGGATTTTAGACGATGAGTGAAATTCTGACACAGCATGGATCACAAAATCGTCTTCTTCTCAATTCCTATTAAATGACATTTTTTTTAAAAATTGATTTTATTTCAGGTTATTTTGATTTCATTTTGCAGAAGATTAATTTTCAGGAGAATGACTGGGAATATGTGTGAGGAGTTCCAATTAGATCAGGTGCAGCATAGATATCCCTATAGGCCATGGGGTCAAACTCCACACCGGGACCAGGCAAGCACTTTAATGCAGTATCGAGCAGCTCTTGCACAGTCAGTGCTAGTGTCTTTCGGAGGGAAGGCATAGTGGCGCAGCGGTAGAGTTGCTGCCTTACAGCACCAGAGATCTGGTTTTGATCCTGACTTTGGGTGCTGTCTGTACGGTGTTTGTACGTTCTCCCTTGACTGCATGGGTTTTCTACGGGTGCTCCGGTTTCATCCCATACTGCAAAGATGTACAGGTTTGTAGATTAATTGGCTTTGGTAAAAAAAACATTGTCCCTAGTGTGTAGGATAGTGCTGGTGTACGGGGTGATCACTGGTCGGCACAGACTCAGTAGGCCAAATGGCCTCTTTCTGTGCTGTATCTCTAAAGTCTGAAGTCTAAAAAGGCTGTACAATTTGCTTCACTGAGTTCACTCAATATAAAAATATCTGTTTGAAGATGAACAGAGATCTTTGCCAATTTTTCTTCCTCAACTAATATCAGATTGAGTCTGGGGATGTTTGCTTTATATCATATCATATCATATCATATATCTACAGCCGGAAACAGGCCTTTTCGGCCCTCCAAGTCCGTGCCGCCCAGTGATCCCCGTACATTAACACTATCCTACACCCACTAGGGACAATTTTTACATTTACCCAGCCAATTAACCTACATACCTGTACGTCTTTATAAGATCCAGTTGAATAAAATAATGTGTAGAAAGGAACTGCAGATGCTGATATATGCCGAGGATAGACACATAGTGCTGGAATAACTCAGCTGGTCAGGAAGCTTCACTGGAGAAAAAGGATGGGTGACATTTTAGGTCAGGACCCTTCTTCAGATACAATAATTTGAAGTGGTGAATGGACTTCATAATAATTCACCATATCTAGAACAATTTGAGATGTGATGATATGGTCTGCAAAGATGTTTTCTTTCTAGAATCCATCTTCTATGACTATAATCAATGGATATATTTATTGAGAAGAAGCAGTGAATACATCAAACAAATTGGCATAAGCATCGTTAATTCAAATCATATTATTAGGATGAATATAACAGAGAATGTTAACACAGAGTAGCATCGCATTTGGCACATCAGTTCTCTGCCGATGTGTTTTTATATGTGCCTCTTGATCGTATGTGTTTTTATATGTGCCTCTCCAGCCACCTCCAAATATGTTGAGCATTTCTTTTCAATGCCTTATTATTTTTTCTAAATTTAGTGCCTTCTGTTCTAACATATGCTTTGCTACAGAGAACGATATAATTTCAAAAATTGCTATTGTGTTGTTCCAACTTCCTCAAAAATATGTTTTCCTGTTTCGTTATATTTGTAGTTTTGGATAAACTTCCCACGGACTATGGAAACAGTGTTACTTTGTAACTCCAAAACATTTTGGGTCTGGTGCAAAAGCTTCAATTTCTCAAACATATCCCCAAAATGTACGGGTTTATAGGTTAGTTCACCTCTGCAAATTGCCTCCAATATTTAGGGAGTAGATGAGAAAGTGGGATAACATCGAACTGGAACGAACAGGTGATCGATGGTCGGCATAGAGTTGGTGATACAAAGGGCCTGTTTCAGTGCTATGGCTTTGAACTAAACCTGTAACTGTTTATCCCTGATAATATCCTGGTTAATCCAATCAGAGTGAACTGGAGGTGGAACATTCATGTTGCAAGAAAGTTACATAGTGATTTCGGACAGCAATCCACTCCTGAAAAATGCAATGGTAATACAACGGGAAACTTGGAGAGAAATAAAAATACACCTAAATCTGATTGGTGAGTATTTGACGAAGTATTGAATCTGTGTTCTAATGTATCAAAGTGTTACATGTATCTCTGATAAATTTGGTTGTTATGTTAAATGGGTGTGGCAGGACACTTCAGTTTCATTCAAAGCACATCCTGGCTGGAACGAGAGCCAAATGCTGCTTGCTGAACACAGGTGTGTGCAGCAAAATAGCATCAGCTGCAAGCACTTGTGCAGCAGCTGGCTTCAATGCAGAGCCTCTAGGGGGCAGTGATCTGCATGGATAGCACCTTGCAGCTCAGGAGCGTGCATGCAGAAAGCAAATGGGTGGCTTCTGGACAGCAAAGAAGGTGCAGGCAAATGGTGCATGAATGCATGTGCCAACGTCAAATAATTTCCTCTCCCTGTACATGATCCACATCCCTCCATTCCCTGCAGATTCATGTGCCTATCCAAAAGCCTCTTAAATACCCCTATCATGTCCGCCTCCAACACCACACCTGGCAGTGCGTTCTAGACACCCAACACTTATCTGGGTAAAAACAATTGGCCTACACACCCCCTTTAATCTTTGCCCCTGTTACCTTAAAGCTATGCCATCTAGTCTTTGACATCTCCACCCTGGGAAAAAGCTTCTACCTTTCTACCTTATATATATCTCTCATAATTTTATACACTTCTATCAGGTCTCCCCTCAGCCTCCAACACTCCAGAGAAATCAATACAAGTTTGTCCAACCTCTCCTTATAGCGAATACCCTCTAATCCAGGCAACATTCTGGTAAAACTCCTTGGGCAACACAAATAAATAGGAGTAGCCCTCTCAGCCCATCAAGCCTGCCTTACCTCTTAATACAATCTTGGCTGATCAACCCAGAGATGGGGGTGAGGCAAAGCATAGCAAATAATAGGTGGATGCAGGTGAGGGGTGGATAGGTGGATGGGTGATTGGCTGATGTGTGGAGTAAGCGACAAAGGCTACACATGAAACGGAGACAAAATGGTGGATAGATGAGGATAGAGGAGAAGTGAAATGTAAAGCCAGAGGGAGTGATGAGGATGGAAAGGAACAAGGGGTGATGTGGGGAAAAGAGGGGCGGGATGGTGAAAAAAATGGGTGTGTACTATGGTGAGAGGGGTACAGGAAAGAGAGAGGAATGACAGGGAGATGGGACTTAAAATTGGCAAATTCAATGTTCATACCATTGTGTTGTAAGTTACCCAAGCCAAAAATGAGGTGTGTAGAAAGGAACTACAGATGCTGGTTTACACTGAAGATAGGCACAAAATGCTGGAGTAACTCAGTGGGACAGGCAGCATCTCTGGATAGAAGGAATGGGTGGCGTTTTGGGTCAAGACCCTCTTCAGACAAATGAGGTGCTGTTCCTCCAGTTTGTATGAGTTCTCACTCTGGCAATGGCAGAGGTTCAGGACAGAATCTTTTCTTTGGCAACCGAATATGCCTGAGCTTTCTCCTGAGATCCTCACCTTCACAAGAAAACTAGTTGATTTGCCCTGTTTCTTTATCATTTAATCAAACAGCATGACCTTACGATGACATCTTTGATTATTTAATCATATGTGTTATGCTTAGAACTACATAAAATATGTTTCTCAATATGAAATTCCATTTGCCGCAGCCGTATGCTCTTGCAAGATCCGTACATTTCTTTCAATATTCTTTGCCTTGGAACACAGACGTCCCTGTGGAGCAAAAGTACTGCAAATATCGTGTTCACCTGTAATGAGAACAGTCAACCCTACCAAATCTACTGGGATCCGCCCTGATTAATTAAGCATTGTGATAAGGGGCAGATTGGAATATTCACAGCAGCGCTGAGATTTTTTTTTTTTAACTGCAAGAATGCGTTGCAAAATGATTAGGCAAAAACCTCCAGAGAACTCGGGTTGTAGAGATGCTCCTTCACAAAGTCAGATAGTGGAGCATTGCCCTGTTTAGCAATTAATTGAGCTCTCTCCACTGCACAGCCATCTGAAGGGAGGTGCGAGGGCGACCAGTGAGATTGCCTGCAGGTAGGGGCAGGGCGGATGGTAGGAGGAATGCAGTACCCCTGGGGATCTCGGCACTGCTTTCTCCCCCCCCCTCCCCCCCCCCCCCCACCCCCTCTGTTACTATTCAACTTATTAAGCAAAATGCTGCAGATCCTGGACATTGGAAATAAAAAGGCAAATGCTCAAACTAATGAACAAGTCAAGCTGCATTAGTGGAGACAAAAATCATTTAAAGACTTTCCAGTCTCTCCTATAACTCAAAGCGTTTCAGACTGGGGACATCCCTGTAAATATTTAGTTTACTTTACTTTAGAGACACAGCATGGAAGCAGGCCCTTCGACCCACCGAGTCTGCGTTAACCAACGACCATCCTGTACACTAGTACTTTTCTACACACGATGGACAATTTTATAATTTTTACCAAAGCCAATTAACCTACGCACCTGTGCATCTTTGGAGTGTGGGAGGAAACTAGAGCACCCGAAGAAAACACACACGGTCACAGGGAGAATGTATAAACTCCGTACAGACAGCACCCGTAGTCAGGATTGAACTCGGGTCTCTGGTGCTGTACGGCAGCAACTCTACCGCTGTGCCACTATGCTGCCCATTGTTGCACCCTTTCCAGTCGAATGACATCCTTCCTATAACAGGGCGACTGGAACTGCACACAATACTCCAACTGTGATATTGGTAAAAATTGTGAAATTGTGAAATTGTAAGTGAAGATAAAACAAGGGTTAGGTCACCAAGAAAGGAAGTAGGACCAAGCACAGAACATTATGAGAGATATAGATAGGGTAGACAGCCAGAACTTAATTCTCAGGGTGAAAATGTCAACGACTAGGGGGCATAACTTTAATGTGAGAGGGGCAAAGTGTAGAGATGATCAGGGCAATTTTTGTTTTGTGCAAAGAATGGTGGGTGCCTGGAATGCACTGAATTGGAAATAACGTGTACTATTCTGGTTGCCCTGCTACAGAAAGGATGTCATTAAACTGGAAAGGGTGCAAAAATATTTTGGATGTTACCAAGTCTGGTTTGAGTTATAAGAGAGGTTGGCCAGATCTGTTTTTTTTCTTCCCTGAAGCATAGAAGATTAAAGGTTGACATTGTCCAGGTTTATAATATCATGAGGGGTATAGATCAGGTGAATAGCCACAGACTTTCCCCTAGGATAAGGTAGTCTGAAACTCAAGGGCATAGGTTTAAGTTGTGAGGGGAAATATTTATAAAGGACCTGAGAGGCAACTTTTTTCACTCAGACGGTGGTGCATATAAGAAACAAGGTGCCAGAGGAGGTGGTAGACGTGGATACAATTGAAAAATTTAAAAGACATATGGACAGGTAAGTAGATAGCAAATGTTTGGAGAAATATGGGCCAAACACAGGCAAGTGATGGTAGCACAATAGCAGTAGAGTTGCTGCCTTACATGACCAGAGCCCTGGGTTCGATCCTGATTATGGGTGCTCTCTGTATGGAGTTTGTATGCTTTCCCTGTGACCGCGTGGATTTCCCCCGGATGCTCCGGTTACCTCCCACACTCCAGACGTACAGGTTTGTAGGTTAATTGGCTTTGGTAAAATTTTAAATTGTTCCTAGTGTATAGGATAGTCCTAGAGCACAGGGTGATCGCTGTTTGGTGTGGACTCAGTGGGCCAAAGGGCCTGTTTCCACGCTGTATCTCTAAAGTCTAAAGCTCGTTTAAGCAACTTGGTCGGCATGGGCAAGCCTTTTTCTGTGCTGTCGGACTCTATGACTATGCAAGTCTGTCTAGAATTCCTGTATGTTTGGGACAGAATGTTGTCCAATGATTAAAATAACGTGGTTTATATTTTTGCTGCAGGAGTTGAGTGTTTTATTGGCTTTGACACATTATCTTCTAAAAAACCTGGCAGGCACCTCAAATCACATTTCAAAACATAGGTTTACATGTCTAAATTCATCAGAGTGCTGTGTTCTTTGTCTTTACGATGCGCAGTCAATGAAATTGAGCACATGGAATTCTAAGTATAGATTACATCTTGCTTTATCTGTGCTGAGAGAGAAGTGATCCTTATCTAAAAAGCAGCACCTCCACAATGTTATGAATCTGGAAGGCCACTTGAACCCATGCCTTTCTGATGATGGGTAAGATTGTAAAGCGAGGTGCATTTACCGTTACAGCAGTGAAGCAGAGGTACATGAGTTTACTAGGTAAAACCTCCAGTAGGATGTTCTCATTGGGAGGTACATGCTCCTTACTCCTTAAGTTCAAGCTCTCAGAATTTTCATAAAAATTGAAAATCTATATCTTTTGAATGAAAACCCACTCATCCATCCATCTATCAATCCGTTCACTGCCCATTCACTCATCTATCTATCCATCCATCCATCCATCCATCCACACATCCTTTCATTCTTCCATCCATCAATTCATCCACTCATCCACCCATTTTTCATCTATCTACTCATCGTGTGAAAATGCACACCTCCAGATTCAGGGACGGTTTCTTCCCAGCTGTTTTCAGGCAACTGAACCATCCTATCAACAACTAGAGAACGGTCCTGAGCTACTATCTACCTCATTGGAGATCCTCATAAGACAATTAAGCACTCTTGACTCTTGATATAAATAAGTCCATGAATACTAAATTATCTTGCACAGTATGAAGAAATTTAATAATTTTTTAAGTTGAAAGGACTCCAGTATAAATATTTAGAAAATTATTATCTTCAACTGTATCAGCTGCACTTAAAATAAAATAAACCTGAGCAATAATGGTACGGGTAACTTACATTGAAATTATATGGGACCTGTAATAAACAAAGGCATCGAGATTTTTCTGAGAAGTGTATGAGTATTTTTTCATGATCCTCTAGTGTTACGGTAGAATCATGAATAAGAAGCTTAGAGAATGTGCTGTGTTGCAAGGGCCCTGGACTACTGAAGGCCCAGTCACCTATTTGATGCATTTGGTGACTAATGGGATTCTTGGAGGTAATTCTTGAGGTCTCGGCCATGGAAAGAGAAAAGCTCGGAGTGAGAAGTTCTGGTTATGAATGAATAAGAAAATCCTCACCAATAACTGGCTTCATATATCACTGAAAACTTTGTAACATCTCCTAATTTGGTTTATGGGGAGTTGCAAGGTAAAATTAACATAACATTATCCAGGTCCACCACCAATTGTCTGGCACCTCCTTTAATACAGATACAATTATGAGAGCGCACTTAAAAATTCCCTGGGCGGCCACAGATGGCATTGTGTTTAGTGCAAGCTCTTTTAGGACATTTCCCTCCGTTCCGAAAGAGTTATTTGTTTACATCTGCAGTTGTTGGTGGTGATCCCTCGGTTTTGTGCAATCCTTAGGTTATATTTAACCCTAGCTATGGCTTCCAAGTAAGGCCCAAGTGACAAGTCTGTCAAGCGTAAGCACATTTAATTTACATTTAATATTTTAAAGTTTCTAGCAATACCTGGTGCATTCGAGACATGGGAGGGGTATAATTAGTGGGGCAGAGATGTATCGTTGTTCCATTATTATGTGACCTCTGTTGGTCTGGCAAAATGGATTATCCGGCACGGTTCTGGAACCAAGGGTGCTAGAAAATCGGTGGTGGACTTTTATAAGGGGATATCAAGACAGGATTAATGAAGAGCGGTCTCGATCCGAAACGTCCCCCATTCCTTCTCTCCAGAGATGCTGCCTGTCCTGCTGAGTTACTCCAGCTTTTTGTGTCTACAGGATTAATAAAACCATGGCTAAGGGTTTAGGGTATCTTGAAGGAGAACAGAGAGAGTTAGAGAAGGAGATTTAAGAAATGAATTTCTGGGTTCTGGGAATTTCTGGAGCTCGAGTTCAGGTAACTGAAGGCATCCTCTCCAATGACAGAAGTAAGAAAGTCTTGGATGTGCTAGATGACAGAATTGTAGGAAAAAGGAAATCAAAGAGAATTCCAGAGCTGGAGGAGGAGTCAGAGATGAGGAGGGAGAGAAATCATGGAGAGATTTGAAAATAAAAGTGAGAATTTTAAAATCAAGGCAAAACTAAGTACCAATGTAGGTCTGTCTCCACAGGGATGGATAAAGCAAGTTCAAATATGAATAGAAGGGGTGGCATGGTGGCATAGTGGTAGTGTTGTTGCCCTACAATACCAGAGACCCTGGTTTGATTCTGATTATGGGTGTTGTTTGTACGGAGTTTGTACGTTCTCCTTGTGTCCACGTGGGTTTTCTCCGGGTGCTCTGGTTTCCTCCCACACTCTAAAGACGTACAGGTTTGTAGGTTAATTGGCTTTGGTAAAGATTGTAAATTGTCCCTAGTATGTAGCATAATGCTGTGTACGGGGTGATCGCTGGTTTGTGTGGACTCGGTGGGCCGAAGGGACTGTTTCTGTGCTGTATCTCTAAACTAAAAAAATTATGAGTTTTGGACGAGCTCAAGCTTGCAAAAGATGGCTAGACGGAAGCTGAACTGTCAGGTCCAGATGCATCAATTATCAGATAACTAGCAGTAAAATAGAGGAATAACTGAAATGAGAGAAAAATTAGTGATGAGTTTAATGTAGTTTTAAATACTTTCTGCCTAGCGATTAGGCACAGATTCATCAGTGATTCCTCTGATACCACCTAACCAATTTCCCACATTATTAATTAACTGCCATCTATTTTGATGCTGTCCAGCATGAACAGAGGAGTGCTGGAGTAACTTGATGAGCCAGGCAGCATCTCTAATCCGGAATCTGTCAATCTCCACCTTAAAAATACCTAATGACTTGGCAACAGCCATCTATGGCAATGAATTCCATGGATTTATCACCCTCTGATTTAAGACAAAAATCCTCCTCATCTCCTTTCTAAATGTGCGTCCTTTAATTTTGAAGCTGTGCCCTTTGGTCCTAGTCTCTCCCACTAGTGGAAACATCCTCTGCACATCCACTCCATCAAGGCCTTTCATTTTCCAATCAATTTCAATGAGGTCCCCCGTCATCCTTCTAAATTCCTGAGAGTACAGGCCCAGAACCTTCAAACGCTTATCATACATTAACCCAATCATCCCTGGGATCATTCTTGTAAACCTCCTCTGGACCCTCTCCAATGTCAGCACATCCATTCTCAGATGCGAGGCTCAATACTGCACACAACACTCCAAATGCAGTCTGACCTGTGCCTTATAAAGCTGCAGCATTACATCCCTGTTTTTATACTCTAGTCCTCACAAAATAAATGCTAATATTGAATTTGCCTTCCTTACTACCGATTCAACTTGCAAATTAAGCTTTTGGGAATTTAATTATCTCAAAATGGGAATGCAAGGTTTTATTAAAATTTTCAATGAAGTATTGACCGATCTGGCTCTGAACATTGGAAGATACTCCCAACAAACTGCAACGCTGAACCCAGAGCGAAGATCTGCCTAATTGCGCTCCCTACAACCGATGATACTGGCAGCCAGCACACAGAGATGACAGGAAATGAAGTAGCCATTTGATCTGCAGACATATCAGCAGTTTAGGAGCGTTGTTATTCCCTCCTTTCACACTTCCACCACACAGTGACAGTGTGAGATATGCCAAGTAATGAGCATCAAAAGAAACAGACTAATATCTTGCAAACCAGCAAGAAATCATTTACGGGAAATCAGTCAAACCTTTCAAAATATACCCGCTGCAATCTTCTGATTACATTGGGAACTATTTAATTATAATTGATGTCTCTAATTAATACATAAGTAATCATTAATTTTCATTACAAAATTATTGCAAGAAAGCTAAATAGCACCCAAAGCATTCTCTCTATAACATTTTTAATAAAATTATTTTGGTGCATATTTAGTTCACATGTATGTTATACGTTTTGCATTACTATAAAAGTTTTAAATGATCTTTAGACAGTTACATTATGTAACTAGGGAATAGTCACTTCCAAAGTATAACTAGCATGAAGAATACTTTTTATTCAATAACTATAGATTGTCATAGTTACTTTTATTCTTACTCCTGTCCCAAAATAGGTAACCTATTAATTTCCCCAGTGAAAACCCTACTCTTTTCACTGAGCTCTACCTACTTGCCAACGTTCCTTCAGCAAGCTTCATTTTATTTCACTTCTAGCGTTTGTTCCCTTCTTTGCTGCTTATTTTGTCATGTGAGGAACGACTTAGGTGAGAACCGCTGAATTCATTTGCTGCAACCTGCTCCATTTGACCACATCATTCTCTAAGAAGCCTTGCCATCTGTCTGCATCTGCCACAGATTGAGAAATAAATTATTTTGTGAGCTTGATGGCATTCAGTGACTAATTGCTGTTAACTGGAAAAGCTGAAAAAGCATAATTTATTATTTCAAATTGTGACATACAAAACTGATTGTATGGTAAACTGTTAATAGTTAACAGTTCTGTAATATCTGTTAGGTGAGGATCCCCTGAGGTATATGATCTTGGTTGTTTGTGCATTGTGCTGGGCTGCTAACCATTTATGGGTTTGTGATTCATGAACTGTCTCTCTACACATGATTTATTCCAGTACAAGTGCAACAGTTTGAAAAGTGACCTTGTTGAGGATTAGGGTAGCAATACTGTTCATTTAAATGACATATATATGACAATGCTAGTTTTAAAAATAATGCATTGCTATATCTGTTTAAACTCCTAATTTTTTTTATTATAAAAAAGGGACATAAAGTGTTGGAGCAACTCAGTGGGTCAGGCAGCATCTCTGGAGAACATGGATAGTTTGTCCATGGAGACCATGTATAGAATCTTCCATGTTCTCCAGAGATGCTGCCTGGCCTGCTGAGTTATTGCAGCACCTTATGTCATTTTTTGTAAACCTGCATCTGCAGTGTTTCAATATTTTTTATTATGCTATTTTATACCACATCTTTTAAAATCCTGATCATGATCGGTGTGGGGAAATTGGGCCAAATGGCCTGTTTCCATACTGACCCCATGACTCTATAACTATTTCTTGAATGGCAGAAACTAGAGGGCTACCACTAAAATCTAAAAGTTAACATTGACAATATTGGTAGATGAGAATTTAAATGCTCATAAGCTTTTCCTCTGCCTTTTACTTAGTTACTTGATAGCTTTATATGGATTCACATTTCTATTGTAACATCCAACCGAATGATAGTCATCCGACCAGATACATTGACGTCCAAGATTAAAAGATTAAACTACTGTCTGCATTCACAATCCTGATCCAGAAACACATTTAATTCCATTGATGAAACTAATACCACAATTACAACTGACTGTTAACTCAAGAAGTTAGTGCATTTGCACCCTCTGCTCTCTGCTTCTTAGAAATATTCATGGACCAATACTGTATACATATTTATGAGATACACAACTAAACCTGTATTATCAGTAATCACCATCATGATTAAAGGTTAAATAGTACAATTCATAATTAAGTGAGCAAGACTTCACTGTGTCTGCGGTGCATAATTACAAGAAAATAAAGAATATATAATCATAAAACAAGACGTTTTAATAAGCAGAAACATTACTCTTCCTGAATCATCATAGCATTCAAATTGGAAACCAAATGTTTGTATCGTGGAGAGATACAGCATGGAAACAGGCCCTTTGGCCCATTGAGTCTTCACCGACCATCAACCACCCATTTATAATCCATCTTTCTCTCCACAGAAACATAACCCTGGGACCCCCTCCCCCCCACCCCCAATCACCACTTCATAAGTACTCAAAGACTGACTCCAGTTTGAAAAGACTGGATCCACCCCCACCCACTCCTCCCCAAGCAGCAAATCACACCTACTCAGAGACTGGCTGGAGTTTGCAAAGACTGGCCCTTTACCCCCCCCCCCCTCTCCCCCCACCCCTCTGCAATCACCAATTTGCACATCCTCACAGAATGACTCCAGTTTAACATTAGAAATTGCGGAGGTGGAGAGGCTATTCAGAAAACAGAAAAACCGGAAATCTCCAGGACCGGACAATGTTTCCCCCTCTACCCTCTAGCTCTGTGCCGAACAACTGGCACCGATCTACACAGACATTTTCAACCAGTCCCTGCAAACCTGCACTGTCCCTGCCTGCTTCAAGGACTCCACTATTGTCCCTGTACCCAAAAAGACAAGGATCACTGGTCTTAATGACTACAGGCCTGTTGCACTGACCTCTGTAGTCATAAAGACCTTTGAAAGGCTTGTGCTGGCCCAGCTGAAAAACATCACAAACCCCCTGCTGGACCCCCCTGCAGTTTGCATATAGGGTCAATAGATCGGTGGACGATGCAGTCAATCTCGGCCTGCACTTCATCCTCCAGCACCTAGACCGCAAGGGGACCTATGCCAGGATTCTGTTTGTGGACTTTAGCTCTGCTTTTAACACCATTGTGCCAGAGCTACTACACTACAAACTCTCCCAGCTGACTGTGCCTGAACCCCTCTGTCAGTGGATCATCAACTTCCTGACGGACAGGAAGCAGCATGTGAGGCTGGGAAATCACATCTCGGACCCGCAGACCCTCAGCATAGGAGAACCGCAAGGCTGCGTACCCTCCTCTCTCCTTTACTCTCTCTACACTAACGACTGCACCTCCACAGACTCCTCTGTCAAGCTCCTCAAGTTTGCAAATGACACTACCCTGATCCAGGATGGGGAGAAAGTGTAAGAAAATAACTGCAGATGCTGGTACAAATTGAAGGTATTTATTCACAAAATGCTGGAATAACTCAGCAGGTCAGGCAGCATCTCAGGAGAGAAGGAATGGGCGACGTTTCGGGTCGAGACCCTTCTTCAGACTGATGTCAGGGGGGCGGGACAAAGGAAGGATATAGGTGGAGACAGGAAGACAGTGGGAGATCTGGGAAGGGGGAGGGGAAGAGAGAGAGCACGAGGGCAGAAATCACAGAGGGGGAGCAGCGAGAGAGCTTTGTCCCGCCCCCCTGACATCAGTCTGAAGAAGGGTCTTGACCCAAAACGTCGCCCATTCCTTCTCTCCTGAGATGCTGCCTGACCTGCTGAGTTACTCCAGCATTTTGTGAATAAATACCTTCGATTTGTACCAGAATCTGCAGTTATTTTCTTACACTACCTGTTGCTCCACTGCGATTTCTCCTCAAGGTATGTCCACTTTGAAGAAGCTCTCCTCCTCTTTTCGACGAGAGTTTAGCAACATGCTCTCTCGCTGGGGGGGTGATAAATGGAGGGCCATCGTTCGCACAGCTGAGAAGGTTGTTGGCTGCAACCTTCCCCCCATTAACGAACTGTACACTGCAAGGGCCAGGAAGCTAGCGGGCAAGATCATCTCTGACCCCTCTCACCCTGGCTACAAACTCTTCAAAACACTTCCCTCTGGAAGGCGACTCTGGACTGTCAAAGCAGCCACAGCCAGACATAAAAACAGCTTTTGTTTTCCAAGAGTGATAGTTCTACTCAATAACCAAAGTCTGTAGTCTCTTTTTTTGCTCTGGTTTATTTTCACCCACATGTTTAGACCGTAATGTTGTATCCTTATTGTTTTGATGTGTTTATGCTTTATTCTTAATTGTTAACTATATGTTTGTGTTGTCATTTGTGAGCGAAGCACCAAGGCACATTCCTTGTATCTGCATACTTGGCCAATAAACTTATTCATTCATTCATTCATTCATTCATTCATTCATTCATTCATTCAATCAATCATTAGTGTCATCAATTCCCCCAGATTTTCCCACTCACCTCCACACAAGGGACAATTTACAGTGGCCAATTAACCTACCAACTCACACCTCTTTGGGAAGTGGGGAGAAACTGGAGCACCCAGAGGAAACGCACACGGTCATAGTGAGAACCTTCAAACTCCACAAAAGCAGCACGCAAGGACAGGATTGAACCCGGGTCTCTGGCGCTGTGAGACAGTATTGTACCGCCGTGCCGCCAACTCTGCCATTGTATCAAGGAACCTGACTTGATAGAACATGTTTCTTTGTGTACTGCCAATTGGAATGAAGGTTGAGAAGAGGGTGCACCCTCACCACCACGCTAAGCGAATCAGTTTTTTAATTTGTTACTTTAGTTTCCTTGCCAGTCATATGCAGTATGCTAAGTGCTGGAGTAACTCAGCGAGTCAGGCAGCATCTCTGGAGAACATAGATAGGTGATGTTTTGGGTCAAGACCTTTCTTCAGATCTGAGTCTGAGTCTGAAGAAGGGTCCTGAACCAAAACATCACCTATCCATGTTCTCCAGCGATGGAGAATGGAGAGATGCTGCCTGATCCCTTGAGTTATTCCAGTGCTTTGTGTTTTTTTGTGTAAACCAGCATTTGCAGTTCCTTGTTTCTACTCTACATGCAGTATATTCCTTCCTTATCTGAGCATCGTCACCTTAGTGTGGTGGTGATGCTTGAGTAAGCTTATGATCCTAAGAGCTAAAACATCTGGAGCAAGGTCCTGGCAGGGTCTCCCTGGCGGGCAGGTCGATGGGGAGATTCCCAATGAAACACGGCCCAAGAGGAAGACCTCAATGGTGAGACATGTGGAAGATGGTGGCCGGCCAGTAGATGGCGCACCACACGGCCGAGAAGGTGTCGGAAGGCTGCAGCAGGGAGAAGCTCCCAACTGTTGTGCAGTCCATTGGACCCAGGCCTGGTCTGTCTCTTTCTATTGTGGTGGCTGTCCATACATCAGTCTCTCCGGGTTAAAGTGGGGGTGGCACAGTGACACAGTGGTAGAGTTACTGCCTTGCAGCGTCAGAGACCCGGGATCGATCCTGCTTACGGGTGCCTCAGAAGGCAGTGGAGGCCAGTTCGTTGGATGCTTTCAAGAGAGAGCTGGATAGAGCTCTTAAGGATAGCGGAGTGAGGGGGTATGGGGAGAAGGCAGGAACGGGGTACTGATTGAGAGTGATCAGCCATGATCGCATTGAATGGCGGTGCTGGCTCGAAGGGCT
The DNA here is from genome assembly GCF_053455715.1 of Rhinoraja longicauda. Classification (NCBI taxonomy): domain Eukaryota; kingdom Metazoa; phylum Chordata; class Chondrichthyes; order Rajiformes; family Arhynchobatidae; genus Rhinoraja; species Rhinoraja longicauda. The sequence goes on along the minus strand of NC_135959.1, from coordinate 52,542,992 downwards.
GAATGGCCTACTCCTGCACCTATTGTCTATTGTCTATTGTCTATTGCTGTTTATACGGAGTTTGTACGTTCTCCCTGTGACTGCATGGGTTTTCCCTGGGTGCTCTGGTTTCCTCCACACTCGTACAGGTTTGTAGGTTAATTGGCTCTGGTAAAATTGTAAATTGTCCCTTATGTGTAAGATAGTGCTGATTGATGGTCAGCGCGGATTCAGTGGGCTGAAGGGCACTGTATCCCCAAGTCTAAAATAAGAAGATGTCACATCTTGGTGTCTGCCTGGAGGAACATATCACCTACAACCTGTAACCCACAGAAAGGACTCACCAGATGGACAATCATACTCAACTTCAAGTGATTGCCAGTGATGATGAGGATGACACACCTTTCAGTTCAAAGTTGATTAATATAAATGATCTGACAGTTCACTGTAACAGTATCTTCCCATTCGACTATGCTACTTACATTACTTAATTGAATGATTAGATATTTCAAATTTTAGTGCAATTAAAAAATTAAGTTCTATTGGGTGGATTCAGATTGTATTGTAATAACAGAATGCTGTACTACTTTGCTAAATCCTTTTTCCAATATCGGCTTTCTACAAATATTAGTTATATTTAAAACAAAATAAAAAAGCCTGTCTTTTTCAGACTGTTGCGTCCCAGTGTTTCTGGGGACAGGAAGTGTTCAAAGTTGTACATGGGCATCATATTCACCTTCACTACTTGTTTAGTTTAGTTTAATTTAGTTTATCTAGTTTAGTTTATTTATTGACACATGTACCGAGAAACAGTGAAAAGCTTTGTGTGATTAACTGACAAAATAAATTACACAAAGTGCTGGAGTAACTCAACGGGTCTGACAGCATCTCTGGTGAACATGGGTAGGTGACACTTTGGGCCGCGACCTTTCTTCAGACTGATTGTAGTAGCAGGGAGAAAGGTGGAAGAGGACAGGGGATGGGGAAGAAGGGCTCAAGTGAGAGAAATGGGGGTGCATCAGATGGGCACAGGGACGCAAACGGGGAAATAAAGGGGGGGGTCTGTAGAATTTAACTAACAACACCACATACCCCCGCCCTTTATCTCCCCCTCTCTTTACCCATTAATAGGATCCCCACAAAGGGATCCTACCCAAGTCTGTGGTTGGCAGCCTTGAGTGTCTGCAACCACTGAGCACCCACATCCATCCAGTGAGAGAATTCCAATACTCTGAAAGAAGAAATTTCACATTACCTGGGTCATAAGTGGCTGACCCCTTATCCTGGGACTGTTCCCCTCGTTCTAGACTCTCCAGCCCAGTGGAATCAACCTCTCAGCACCTCCACTGTCAGTCCCTCTTCAAATCTTGTCCTTGAAATAAGTTCAACACTCAAACTCCAGTGACAGGTGATTCTACTCATCTCAGAATGTGAAGGCATTTACATCTGGCTTTTATTCTTTATGTAAGTAGAAAAGTGGGTGTTGTATCTAACTAACAGCACCACACCCCCCCCCCCCTCCCCCCTTATTTCCCCTTGTCTTTAGCTATTAATAGGATCCCCACAAAGAACAAACTCCTTAAATGCTCGGCAGAAGGGTGGTATTTTTGAAGGAGTTTTAATGTTGTGTGGAACTCCATTCGGATCTGTATGCAATGTTATACCACCAGCTTCATGAATGAAGCATGGCTGTACTCACTGAATAGCAACAGCAAACTGGTAAAGTATTACATTTTATACCAGTAAAACTAAAACAAACATATCTTTAACAGCTATTGTTCAAAGATAATCACTGCATCCGAGGCACAAGCCCATTTCACTGACTAACAGTGACCATTTCATAACATAATGAAGTCAGCAGAATCACAAATGAAATAATCTGTTTTAAATTTATATGAACAATGTGAGAGCATTTGGAGAAGCAATGTGAAGCGTGACTACAATTTCCCTTTCATTTCCATGAATTTTAACATAAACTGCAATACATAAACTTCCCTAATGGCTTGGTGGCTTGTCCAGCTAATGCACATCAGAATAATAGCAGATGATCTCAGTTGAAATGCTGGCAATAGACTAATCGACTTCAATGGGCTTGTGTTTGTGATGGGAAATCGTAAAGGTCTTCTGTCTAACATTACAAACCATATTCCCTGCTGGGTATCTATCTTCACTGGCATTGAATCAGGACAGACAAGATGTGTAGGAAAGAACTGCAGATGCTGGCTTATACCGAAGATAGACACAAAATGTTGGAGTAACTCAACGGTTCAGGCAGAATCTCTGGAGACAAAGAATAGGTGATTTTTCGGGTTGAGACCCTTCTTCAGAATGAGAGTCAGGGGAGAGGGAAACTAAACATAAGAAGAGGTACAAAGAACAAATGAATTAAAGATATGCAAAAAGACGAATCAAAGCCTTGGGCAGCTTACAACACAGCGGTAATACATTGATTTTTCTAACTTCAAGTAAACCTTGCATTCCCTCTCTTTCTGTCTCCCCCCCCCCCCCCCCCCCCCCCACCCCAGTCATCTTACTAGTTTCACTGCCATCCTGCTCAGTTTCACTAGTTATCACTTTCTCCACAGCCAACAATAGACCATTGTTGGCTCCACATTTCCTTGATCACCATTGCTGGCTTTGATTTGTTCTTTTGCATATCTTTCATTCATTAGTTCTTTGTTCTTCATATCTCTAATTTCCCTCTTCCCTGACTCTCAGTCTGAAGAAGGGTCTCGACCCGAAACATCATCTATTCCTTTTCTCCAGAGACGCTGCCTGATCCATTGGGTTACTCCTGTTTTTTTTGTCTATCTTAAATCAGGCAGGTTTGGTGCCAACAACAATGCTCTCAAATTTCCACCTAATCAGAGATGTTCTCTTTTGTTCCTTTCTGCGACCACCTTCTCCACCCCTGAAAAAGGGCTTTGCTTTGACCTGCCTTTGTACACACAGCCTGATCTATCTTTCACTTTTCCCAATTCTGAAGAAAGTTCATGAACCTAAGGCATTAACTCTATTATTTCTCCATTGATGTTGTCTGACCTGCTGAGTATATCCATCATTTTCTTTCATTACTTTAAATATTCTGCCTCCATGGTACCTAAGTACATTTTTTCTTACAAGGCCATCCTGTAATTTGCACCATATTTGCACCTTTACATTTTGGTCTTTTCTTAATAGGTTAGACTCAATATTGTACACCATTTACATCTCTACATTTTGGGCTATAAATTGACGAGGCAGGACTTCTGTCTTTTATATATCCTACCTGGTTTTCCCCTGAAAGTCAGGCAGCTTCTGCAATAGACATGTCAATTACCAGGGCACAAGTATCTACAGATACTGTCTTGCAAAAAGAGACACAAAATACTGGAGTAAGTCAACCGGTCAGACAGCATTTCAGACATCAACAAACAGACAATGTTTTGGATCAGGACCTTTCTTCACACTGATCTTTTCAGGGTCCAAAGTCCTCAGTCTGAAGAAGGGTCCCAACCTGAAACTATCACTTAGTGTCTTTTTGTAAACCAGCATTAGTCTATCCTTTAATTTCCTACACAGATGTTGCCTGGCCCGCTGAGTACCTCTAGTACTTGTAAGAAAATAACTGCAGATGCTGGCACAAATCAAAGGTATTTATTCACAAAATGCTGGAGTAACTCAGCAGGTCAGGCAGCATCTCAGGAGAGAAGGAATGGGTGACATTTCGACCCGAAACGTCACCCATTCCTTCTCTCCTGAGATGCTGCCTCACCTCTAGTACTTTGTACTTTCATTTAACCTCCTCTGGCATGGGTTTATTTTCTTAATTATTCTAGGTACATAGGCATTGCAAGTAAGGTCAGCATTTACCACCTTCTCAAGGAGATTTAGGAATGGCAATATGTCAGTTATTGCTTGTGGAAAGGAACTTTGAGGTGGTGATCTCCCCATGCACCCAATTTACCTATCTCTGCATATGGTTTGTGTTTGGGAACCACCATCAAAGAAGCCATGTTTCTATGATTCTCCCCCATTTCTGGTTCTCAGGCCAATCTGACTGTCCGCCTGATTAAATTTTTATCTTTGTATGATTTGTTGTCACCTTCCCCTCACTAACAATGATCTATTCTACCTTTTCCTTGACCAGCATCCCCTTTGATATCTCATTTTCCATATTTCTGTGTCTCCCTCTCCCCTGACTCTCAGTCTGAGGAAGGGTCTCGACCCAAAACGTCACCCATTCCTTCTCGCCAGAGATGGAGATTCTCGCCAGGTACACAAATAATTACCATTCCAGTGATTTATCTCAAAATAATTTTTGGTGCTTATTTTCTCCATCATGGAACACAGACCTGAACAGCACAGGAACAGGCTCCTCGGCCCACAATGTCCATACCAAATGTAACGTCAGGGCCAGTACTCACTGGATTTTAGAAGGATGAGGGGGAATCTCATTGAAACCTACTGGACAGTGACAGGCCTGGGTGGAGTGGACACCTGATTTCAGTAATGGCAGAGTGCAGAGCCAGATGGCACAGACTCAGAGTAAAAGGACGTAACGTTAGAATGGAGATGAGGAGGAATTTCTTTTGACAAAGTGCTGGATCGCTGGAATTCATACAAGGAACTGCAGATGTTAGTTTACTAAAAAAGACACAGGGTGCTAGAGTAACTCAATGGGTCAGGCAACATATCTGGAGCACATGGATAGGCAATGTCCCCTCTCCTTGTTCCCCAGTGATGCTGCCTGATAAGCTGATTTACTCCAGCCCTCTGACACTTTTCATAGAGGCAAGTTAATCTCCTCTGCCTGCACATGATCAAACATCCCTCCTTTCCCTGAAGATCCATGAACCTATCTACAAACCTCTTAAACACACTGCTCAGTTAGTGATGGTATATATTGTTTAGGGTATGAATGCTTCAGTGGTGAATAAGGTCACAATCAAGCGAGCTGCTTGGTCCAAGGGTTGCCGAAACCTCTGAGTGTTGTTGGAGTTAAACGCCTCCAGATAAGTGGAGTGCATCTCTGCGCGTTCTTGACTCATGCCTTACTGATGTGGCAAAGATGTTAGGCTATAAGGAGGTGAATCATTTTCTGCAGAAAGCTATGGTTGTAGCAATAGCATTGCTATGGAAGATTGAGTGACATTTCAGATTAATAGCGCCACCCTCATCCTCTCCACCCCCAGGATAATGATGAGGGGGGGGGGGGGGGGGGGGGTATCTGGATGTTATGAATCTACTGAATATCAACAACAGATGATACAGTTCTCCCTTACTAGAAATGGCCATTGTCAAACAAGAAGAGAGAAACATGAAAAACAAGTGGCGGCACAGTGGCGCAATGGTAGAGTAGCTGCCTTACAGCGCCAGAGACCCAGGTTCAATCCTCACTACTGTCTGCACGGAGTTTGTATATTCTCCCCGTGACCGTGCAGGTTTCCCCCAGGTGTTCCAGTTTCCTCCCACATTCCAAAGATGTGTGGGTTTGTAGGTTGTTTCCATGCTGTGTCACTAAACTAAACTAAACTAAACTAAACTAAACTAAACTAAACTAAACTAAACTAAACTAAAGTAAACGATTCTTACACATATCAGAGCAATGCTGTCCAAGGCTTGAATCATAAAAGGATGGATTGGTGGTTACCTGTGAAATGGAGAGTGGAAGTTAAATTGTGGAATTATCAGTGAACCTCTTATCTTTGATCGTGAACAGTAATTGATGAAGCACTGCAAAAGAGTTGAGTTGAGGACACTGCACTGAGGAATTCCTGCAGTGATTTCTTGGGATTGAGATGAGTGACTGTTAACAACCATAGCCATATTTCCTTGAACTGCATTCCAGAGAGTGGCGAGCTATCGTCCAAGTTCTTGTCATCTTCAGGTTTAACAAGATTTCTTGTCAGCATACGTAGTCAATGCTGCCCTGATTCTCACTTCATCCCTTGAATTCTGTTCTTCTGTTGATGATTGAATGATAAACTATAATGAAATCCAGAACTTAGCTCTTGGGGATTGTGTTTTTTTTATTGCACTGTCAACACCACTTCTATCATTTTGCTGAAGATGAGAGTAGATTGATTGGATGATAATTAACTGGATTAGATTTGACCCGTTCTTTGTCCATATTGCACACCAGGATAATCTTCCATTTTGTTGGGCGAATGTCAATGTTGCAATGGAACTGGTCAACTTGAAGCCCCGATGGTTACTGGGATATAAAGTTGATCCCAGGGTGAATTTTATTTGAAAGGATTACCTCTCTGTGATGCATCAGAATCGTAATCTAATCAGAAGCTTCAGGCTGAATGCAGAATGGAAATGGTTACTAGAAAGGACAAAGAGTTTCAGCCAATGTGTAATGTCAGTGTTGGAGCTGTGTTTGGTCATACAGAGCAGGAAAGGCAGCAGCTCTGACATTGAGGTTGAGCCACACAAGAGTGTGCTTCTCAGGTAAAGTGAGAGCATTGGGAAAAGCTGCGACTGATGTATTGGAGATCACACAGAGCAGATAACACTGCTTAAAGCAGAACAAATGTTAAAACTGAAAAGAAAAGCTAGGCCAAAGGTGGCAAGCCTTTTGGGAGAGGTGGGAGACGCGAATGAAGAGAAGGAGAGGAGAAAGTGGAGAGAGGAGAAGGGAGTGGGTTTGGGCAATCAACAATAATGAAAAGTTAAAGCACTAACCCAACAGGAAATTCTATCTGGAAATCTAATCAATTGACTGTGCAATTAAATTATTAGACCATATCGTCTGTCATCTAATTTAGAGATACAGCATGGAAACAGGACCATCGATCACCCCTTCAAGCCAGCTCTATGCTATCCCACTTTCACATCCACTGCTGACACATAAGGGGGAATTTTACAGAGGGCAATTAACCCACAAATCAAGACATCTTTGGGATGTGGGAGGCAAGTGGAGCATCTGGTGAAAACCCACCCGGTCACATGGATAACGTGCAAACTCCACACAGACAGCACCTAAGGTGAGGAGTAAACCCAGGTCTCTGGCACTGTGAGATATCAGTTCTATCAGCCCCGGCATTGGCCATATTGCCCTATTCCACCAACCAGTCAGCTTGTGACTGTTTTTATCTAAGCTTCAGCTTCATCGTCCCATCTGTTGTCCATCACCCTTAACCTTCCTGTAGAGAACAACAATCTGTCAGTCTTGGCCTTGAATAAATGTCTTGATTCATTTAATTACCGATATATAGATGCAAACATTGATGTGATTGTTGATGAATTGATTGTGGTCAGACATACACAAACCATGAGGTTAAGCAATTAGTGGAGATTAATCAATATTAATCAACAAAGAGCGCACAGCAGCACAGCGGTAGAGTTGCTGCCTTACTGCACCAGAGACCTGGATTCGATCCTGACTATGGGTGCTGTTTGTATGGAGTTTGTACGTTCTCCCTGCGACTGCATGGGTTTGCTTTGGGTGCTTCAGTTTTCCCCCCATACTCCAAAGACGTACAAGTCTGTAGGTTAATTGGCTCCGGTAAAAATTGTAGATTGTCCCTATTGAGTAGAATAGTGCTGGTGTATTGGGTGATCGCTGGTTAGCATGGACTCGGTGGGCCAAAGGGCCTGTTTCCGTGCTGTATCTCTAAAGTCTTAAATCTTGTCTAATCACCATTGTTGGAAATTATGGTGAATTTCTAGGATACAGAATACAGATGAGATATGGCATATCTCATCTGTATATTCACAAAATGCTGGAGTAACTCAGCAGGTCAGGCAGCATCTCGGGAGAGAAGGAATGGGTGACGTTTCGGGTCGAGACCTGAAGAAGGGTCTCGACCCGAAACATCACCCATTCCTTCTCTCCCGAGATGCTGCCTGACCTGCTGAGTTACTCCAGCATTTTGTGAATATACAGATGAGATATGATGTGTAGTTTGTCATAATGCTTCAGAAGTGGAGAATGATAGATGAGACCTGCACCCACCCTGCCAATAGGCACTACTCCATTCTCCCAGTCCTCCTCTGCCATCACAATTGCTCTGGTGATTAGAGTTTCCAGACAGGTGCTTCAGAGTTGTCTTTCCTCTTCCAGAACCATGGACAGAGCTCATGACATTAACTCAGATGACATCAACTCAGGTCCTGCATCCCTGCTCTCATCTACTCTTTTTCTCCTGTTCAGAGCAAGGACAGTCCCCTGGTCCTCTTCTTCTACCCCACAAGCTTCATGATTAAAGGATTCCCCTTCACAATGTCCAGCTTTATGGAAATTGTACGATAATTCACATTTGAGCCATGGATAATAAACAAAACTCTTTGCCTTTGTTGGACAATTTGTATTTTCATTACCAATGGACCCAAGTTTTTACCAAATACCAGGACAATACGCAGGTATTGATATTTACCGAATAGTGAAAGGCTGGATAGAGTGGATATGGAGAGGATGTTTTCACCAGTGGGAAAATCTAGGACTAAAGGTCATAGCCTCAGAATAAATGTATGTACCTTTAGAAAGGTGATGAGGAGGAATTTCATTAGTCAGAGGGTGTTGAATCTGTGGAATTCATCCCGACAGACGGCTGTGGAGCCCAAGTCAATAGATATTTTTAAGGTGAAAAGATTGACCTATTCTTGATTAGTACAGTTGTCACGGATTATGTGGAGGCAGGAGAATGGGATTGAGAGTGATATAAAGATTAGCCATGATTGAAGGACGAGTAGACTTGATGGGACAAATGGCCTAATTCTGCTCCTAGAACTTATGAACTTGAACTTATCGGCCTGGATGAGAGGAATGACATTTCCTATTGCACAAATCGCAAAATGTTGACAACAAGTGATTAGGAAGGCAAATGGTATACTGACCTTCTTTGCAGGGGGTTCGGAGTTTGAACATAAACAAGTATTGTTTCTATTGTATAGAATACTATTGATGCCACACCTGGAGTACTGTGCACAGTTTTGATCCCCTTTAATTAAGAAAGAATACGCAGCCTTGAGGAGCAGTCCAAAAGAGATTCACTGGGCTAAATCCAGAGATGGGAGGGTTGTCCCATCAGGGGCAGCTCAAAAGGTTAGCTCTCTACTTTTTAAAATGAATAAAGAGAATGCTTATTGAAACATATAAAGTCCTGAGGATGAATTTCAGGGGATGTCAAGGGGACAAAGCTACAAGATAAGGAGGCAATCATTTAATACTGAAGTATGAAGGAACTTCTCACAGAGGGTGGTGAATCTCTGGCGGTATCTGTCGTTAATAGTTGTGGAAGGTGGATGATTGAGGGAAGTTACAGAGAAAGATAGTTTTTTGAAAGATCAGGGAATTTAGACTTTAGAGATTCAGTGTGGAAACAGACCCTTCGGTCCATCAAGTCCACACTGACCAGCGATCACCCCTTACACTAACACTACCCTACACCAGGAACAATTTACAATTTTTACCAGTCACTTAATCTACAAACCTGTACGTCTTTGGAGGGTGGTAGGAAACCGGAGCACTGGGAGAAAACACATGCGGTCACTGGGAGAACGTACAAACTCCGCACAGATATCAACCAGAGTCAGGATCAAACCCAGGTCTCTGGCACTGGAAGGCAGCAATTCTACTGCTGCACCACTGTGTCGCCACTGAATTGTGGGCTATCAGATGCAGATACAGGAAGGGACTTGCAACCAGAGCAAATGTGCATGATCATATTGACTAGTGAGGTAGGCGTGAAAGAATGAATGGTCTACACTGGCACTGAGACCCACTTTCATTTGGAGTGGAAAATTCAGATGTTGGGCTATGAGGATAATTGGAGATGGTGAGGGAACATTTAAGAGGGCTGTGGAATTGACTCGAGGTCGAGTAATGATTGGGCCTGTTCGGGAGATGGCTGAGGACCTGAAGCAGATCAGGGGAGAGGGGAAAGGAGAGAGGAGAGAGGGGAGTAGTATCGGTCAATCACTATTAAGGGAAAATTAAAGCACTAACCCAGTAGGAAAATATACATCATTTAACCATTCCAAAAATGAGCTTTAATAAAAATCTTACTGGGAATATAAATATTTGATCATATGATTAACTATTTAGACAATAATTCAGAGATGGTTAAGACTCACTTGAATGAATCATCTGTAGACTTGATCAGACTTTACTGGACTTTATCTTGCACTAATTGTGACTCACATTATTCCCTTTATCATGTATCTGTACACTGTCAATGGTTCGATTGTAACCATATATTATAATAATAATAATAATAAACATTTATTTTATATAGCGCTTTTCCAAGTGCTCAAAGACGCTTTACAAAAACAGTCATGACATAAAAACAAACAGACGAACTGTCCTGACGGAGAAGCGGCGAACAAATAGCGCCAGTGTCCTCTCACGTCAGGGTTCGGCAGTAGACAATAAAGAACACAAGACACACAATTACAATTTTAACACAAAACAGCCATCACAGTGATTGCTCCAGGCACACCCTCACTGTGATGGAAGGCAAAGAAAAGTCTTATCTCCTCCTCATTCTTCTCCCGTGGTGCCACGAGGCGATCGAGGCTCCCGACTTTTGAAGCCCCCACCGGGCGATGGAAAGGAATTGTCCTTCTGCTGACTGGTTAGCATGCACCAAAAGCTATTCACTGTACTTTGGTACACATGACAATAAAATAAACTAAAATAAACTAGAGAGAAGCACCATAAACACTGCTTTCTCTGTGTTAAGCAAAAACTTTTCATAAAAGTTTCATTATTGCAGTATCCTGGAAAGAATTCAATGAACAAGTCTCTAAGAATGCACTCTTATACAAGGACACATGATGGTTCATCACCATCACCTCTCAATCAATTTCATCGCTTAATCTACCTGCTCCCAACTTGTACTGCAGTGTAACTCACAAGCATTTTGCCACAGCTCACAGTCTTGTGAGAATGCTCTTGTTTGTTAATGATGCTTCAGCACACAGAGGTATAAAACTTTCTGAAGTAAGTTTGGATGGGATCAAGAGTATTATATCTCTGAAGGAACCAAGGTCAGTAAAGGAAGGTGTAAAATGCATTACTGGAGTGATAATAATGTGAAGCCACCGAATAGGATGGCACCCTGGTAGAACAGCTCATTCTGGAGTTTGCCAGAGAACGTCTCTCCAGAGATGCTGCCTGACCCGCTGAGTTACTCCAGCATTTTGTGTCTACCTTTGCCAGTGAACTGGTCGGCAACACTGGGTCTGGTATTGTACCATAAAATGGGATTAATTAATGTTCTCGTAGTAGAACGGCCTCGAGATAGCAGGGATCGTAATGTGACTGAATTTCACATTCAGTTTGAAGAAGAGGAGAATGAGCCCTTGACTAATAATTTAAACCTAAATAAGGGCAATTATGAGGGCATGAAAGCAGAGCCAGCGAGCATTAGCAGACAAATTTGGTTATGGGATCAGTCAATCGAGATGCAGTGTCAAACATTCAAGAGGGACGTTCAGAAAACACAGAGCAGATTCATTTCAAATAGAAAAGAATCCTTCCAAGGGAAGGATTGCCATCTGTTGTTAACTAGAACAGCTAATAATAGTATTAAAGTTAAAGGAAAATAATGGGATTGCATAGAGATGGGTGGCAGGTCAGAAAATTGGACAGGATATTGAAAAATCATATTAAAAATTTGAAAGATTAATAAGATATGAAAAGCTAGAGCGTGAGAAAAAGCTAAATAGAAATATAGAATCAGGCAACTGAACCATCCTATCACCAACTAGAGAACGATCCTGACCTCTCATCCACCTCATAGGAGATACCCAAACTATGTTTAATCGGACTTCACTTGACTTTAACTTGCACTAAACATTATTCCCTTTACCCTGTGTCAGTACACTGCAGATGCCGAGTCAGGTCGAGATTACAGCGTCTTCGGAAACATTGTGAAATTCCCACGCTGTCAATGCTTCTCCGGCATCCTAATTTTCGCTGAAATCATTGATGTCGGTAAGTACTTGAGAGTTTTGAAATATAACATCTTGCCCAGGTTACTTGAAAACCAAGCTTTACAGTAACAAGACATATACTGGATTGACTTCCAGTTTACTAATAGCAATATTAAGAAATTTAATTTAAAAAGTGGTTAAATGGATTTTTGTGAAAAGTGTGTGGGCATTCTTTGAAAATGTACGGGAGATGCATATCTGGTTTCTAGGTTGCATATCTGGGTTGGGAGCCCACTTTAAATGTAATTGCTGATGGCCATAAACATCGCAAAAATTCCCACGCTTACCTGACCGTCAAACTGTCGCCTCCAATCTACCTGTCAAATGTCCTGACGGTAAATAAATTGGTTAAACACAAGTATTTTATGGTATCTTGAAATGACTTTACTTATTTTAATATTATGTGCTTCTAAATGCATCTAAGAGAACCTAGCAAACCTGGGGACAGAATGCGACAGCGCCCGCAATAAGCAACGATACCTGGCGACAAGCCAGCTGTCGCCGAGAAATTTCACTCCGGTTAATTTCTCAGCGACGCGCTGAGATCCACTACGATTCTTGGAATACTCCACATGATCATGCCCGCGACACCCAGCGAACTGTCGGCGACAGCCTAGTCGCCGGCAGTCGCCTTAAAATCGCCTAAGTGGGACATGCCCTTAATGAGATTCTCACTGAATTTGAGGAGTCTTTGTGAATTAACAGTAAGAGAACAACTCAAGCACATTACAATCACCAGAGAAGTGGTAATGAGCAAATGAGTCTTTCTTAGGTTGGCAAGATTTGGCAAGTGGTGCCTGATAGGAATATGTGCTGGGGTTTTATTTTTTTACAATTTAACTGCCTCAAAAAGGCAGCCAGCATCGTCAGAGACGCACACCACCCTGGCCAAACTCTCATTTCACACCTGCCACCGAGAAGAAGGTACAGGAGACTGAAAACTGTAACGTCCAGTTTTAGGAGCAGCTCCTACCCCACAACCATCAGGCTATAAAGCACTACAACCCCCGAATAAACAACAAACTACACGGGGGCATTATTTATTAATGAGTTTACAGAGTACTATGTTTACATACCTGTCCTGATGTTGCAAGTAAGAATGTCTTTGTTCCATTTTGGAACATATGACTATAAAACACTCTTGACTCCTGACTCTTGACAAAAGTTTGCAATTGCTAGCTATGCTGCCATAGTTCCGATGTTGCTGCTTAAGTGGATTTTTGGCTCTTAATATTTAAATTAGTTAGATAAATAAGTGTGTGAAATACAGACTTTAGACTTTAGACCTATAAACCCACATGTCTTTGGAGTGTGGGAGGAAACCGGAACTCCCGGAGAAAACCCACACGGTCACAGGGAGAACGCACAAACTCCACACATCTGCTGGTCACTAGGAGTTGCAAGTCTAAATTGCAGCCTATTGAGTCATGTGTCATATACAGATAACACATTTTGCCCAAGCAATCTTCCAAACGCTACGCAGTTTATTGAAGTTATTCTAATGACTGATGTTAAATCAGACTGATCAGCAAACAAATAGTGAGGATGGACCCCAGAAACGATTAGAGCTGCAACAAAATGTATCCGCACACAGAAGACATTCACCAGATAAAAAGCATTAACTATAACCTTGAGTTCCTACAATTTTGAAAAAAATCAGGTATTTTCCCATAGTATAATAATAACACACATTTTGTAAAACGTGCCCAACACATCTCCTTTCAGGTGTCCAGAAAGGTCATGTGTATAATTTTCATTTTATTAACACCAAAATTTAATGGGCACGTAACCTCCTCTCAAGGGTCTGTAAGTATTTGTTTTACTTTGCTGAGATAAGATATGCAGCTGCATAATAAATGATTTGTATTGTAATCTGATTTGTACTTACAATTATGTGCTCCACGGAGCAATCACCCTTAACTAGTGTATAATAATTCTTAAATAATAGTTACAACTAATGTTGAACATTACTCATTGATTGAATGAGGTTGTGGTGTCTAATAACATTGGAAAGATGGCACTAAAGTGAAACTTGGTTGGAAAAATGGTAGCATGTGAAATTAAAACAAAATGCTCTCAGAAAACAAATACATTTATATATAAAAATATAAAGAGAAATGTGAAAAGGGAAGACATAGTGTTGTATTTTCAGATCTGCTTGGCATGAATAAGATGGCTCAATGGTTCAATGGTACTTTATTTTTACCTGTACAGAGGTACAGTGAAATTAATCTTTCCATGCAGTTCAGTACAAGTATTACTACACATACCACATATTAGATACAGTATACTGTAAGTGTATAGAAATAGTACACTGAGACAGTATGCAAGAGTCGCCAGATTTGGTACCATTTTCAAGTCCCAATTGTTATAAGTGCAGAGTTTTGTGACCTGACTATGAAGGCCCATTGTCCTGGCAGCGTTGCAGGATTGGCCTGGCCAAGCGTAGCCAATGGTGTCCTCCAATGCTGCTCCACCACTCCGTGCAGTTGCAGGTCACGTCCGGTCCACCCGCTCTGCCTCTTGGGGTGGTGCCTGATCCATCCAAGACCCAGGCTGCTGCAGGGCCTCCGGCCGCCCACTCCACTGAGGAGGTGCACTGCACAGCCTCCCACAGCCAGTCTGGGTGTTTTGACTCCGACTGACTCCCTCCTCTCCGGTCCCCAGGGTGAGCAGGGGCTGGGCCTGGCAGCACCCCTCTCCTGGTGGGATCCTGGTTCCATGGAGGGCGAACCAGGCCTAATGTCAGGTTATGGTCACGGCTCGGCAAGATACTTCTGCTGCGTGGCCGCTGTGATGGTGAGTTACTTGAAGCTGAAGTTTCATCCACCATTCTTGCTGCCACCACCGCAGCTCTCACCATTGTCCTGATAACCCGAAGCATCAATGAACAAAGCCCCATTGGAGTTGCATGACTCCAGTGCTTTGCCTCAACTTGATCTGAATGGCTGTCCACCAACATCAGGATATTGTCCACACCTGTCTGTGTCTGGTGGGATTAGCTTAGATGGGGCATCTTGGACGAGTTGGGTTGAAGGGCCTGTTTCTGTGCTGGATATCTCCAGGACTAGTCTAATGTGGATCTCTTGATGCAGCCTGAGGGGGATCCTTTATACTTGCAGTGGTTTACTTGGTGATTCTAATCTGCAGTCTTGCCCAATTAAGAACTCTCCAACTAGCTTGTTTATTCTGAGCTAAAGCTGATTTTTTCAAGTCAACAATACCCAAAAGCTCAGAGTGAAACCCATCAGAATGCTGACGTAATATTCACGAGATATTCATCTCGGGATGGCGCGCCAGAGACCCGGGTTTCATCCAGACTTTGGGTGATGTTTGTACGGAGTTTGTACGTTCTCCCGGTGACCACGTAGGCTTTCTTCCGGAGCTTTATTTTCCTCCCACACTCAAAAAACGTACAGGTTTCTAGGTTAATAGGCTTCTGTAAACTGTCTCTGGTGTGTAGGATAATGTTAGTGTATGGGGTGATCACTGGTTGGCGTGGACTCAGTGGGCTGAAGGGACTGCTTCCATGCAGTATCTCTAAAGTCTAACGTCTATTGAACCGTGCCGCAGAAAGATCAAATTTTAGGGGAGTCCTCAGGCTCTCCAGCCTCAACAATTCTCTCAGCACTGAAGAGCAATAAATAAATTAATATAATTCATTTAAACTACTTCCTCAGTATGTACTGCATCAAAGAGAAGCATTCGATAATAATCAATACTTAGAGGTTCCACCCACCCCCACCTCCCCCCCCCACCCCCACCCCCACCTCCCCCTCCTCCCTCCCCCCACTATCAAAAGCACAAAAGCATCCACATGAGGCACTGCCTCAGGAAGGTAGCATCTATCATCTAGGATCCCCACCTTCTCACATCAGGCAGAGGATACAGAAACCTGAAGTCCCACTGCACCAGGTTCAGAATCAGCTCCAATTCTACAACCATCAGATTCTCGAAACGACTTGCGCAACCCACATCCTACCTCAGCAAAGGGACACATCAAACCATTTCATGCAGTGCCACAGACTCGTCTCTCATTGTGTTGTTGCACTAATGCCTTATTTTGCGCAGTCTTTTTCTTTCCACTCTCTTATATAATTTATGTATTATTTATGTTCTGTGCCTTGTCTGCATTTGCATGCTTGTGATGCTGCTGCGAGCAAGATTTTTATTGTAATTGTACCTCACCATACCTGTGCATATGATAATAAACTGAATTTGGCTTGACTTGAGGTTGCAAGAATATGTACATGTATTGAAGGTGAGTATTTGTTGTAGTCACTGTCAGGGCCTTTACAGTCAAGCCACCAATCCCTCATTCACAGCAGGGAGTTTTCATCTTTGCATATTATCCCACAACACAGAATGAGGCTATTCAACCCGTTGAGTCAATGCCAACTTTCAGAGCAATATCTTCAGTTCCATCTTCCCTCTTATCCTATTTCCCTGTAACCTTCCCTCTATTACATCCCCAACAATTGTCCCACAGTCCACCTACACTGGGGATGACAGACAACAGCCAATTAACCTGCCAGCACAACTTTGGGATATGGGAGGAAACCACATCCCAAACCATATATTTAAGGGAAGACCTGATAGAAATATATAGAATTATGATAAATAAGGTAGATAGTCAGAATATTTTTCCCAGAATGAAAATATCAAATACCAGGGGGCAACGACACAACGGGTTGAATAATCTCATTCTGTGTTGTGGGATAATATGCAAAGATGAAAACTCCCTGCTGTGAACGAGGGATTGGTGGCTTGACTGTAAAGGCCCTGACAGTGACTACAACAAATACTCACCTTCAATACATGTACATATTCTTGCAACCTCAAGTCAAGCCAAGTTCAGTTTATTATCAAATGCACAAGTTTGGTGAGGTACAATTACAATAAAAATCTTGCTCGCAGCAGCCTCACAAGCATGCAAATGCAGACAAGACACATAACATAAATAATACATAAATTAAAAAAGAGAGTGGAAAGAAAAAGACTGTGCAAAATAAGGCATTAGTGCAACAACACAATGAGAGACGAGTCTGTGGCACTGCATGAAATGGTTTGTGGTGTCCCTTTGCTGAGGTAGGATGTGGGTTTGATCTGACCACGGGTGCTATCTGTACAGAGTTTGTATGTTCTCCCTGTGACTGTGGATTTTCTCTGGGTGCTATGGTTTCCTCCAAAGACGTACAGGTTTGTGGGTTAATTGGCTTCAGTAAAATTGTTATTTGTCCCCAGTGCGTAGGATAGAGTTGGTGTACGAGCATCGTTGGTCGCCACGGACTCGATGAGCCGAAGGGCCTGTTTCTGCGCTGTATCTCTAAAGTCTAAAAGCATAGCACTAGAGATGGCCATTAGGCCTAACTCGCCCGATGCTTCCAGCAGACCTGGGTGATGTTTACATTCATATTAATTAACCCTATTGTATTTGATTGAATATTACCCCAGGGTAAAATTACTGTCAACATTTAGTTTTCATCGTCTTGTGTATTTTATTGGCGAGCTAATTAACAAACTGGTTGATTAAAAATATAAGGTCTGTGGAAGGCATATATCAATGCTTTCTTTCAATTAAAAAGAGGATAGGTGCATATCTCAACAGGTAATTTCTTATAACATAGGATGACAAAAGATCTTATTTGTCTTGTCATCCAGAATCTGTTTCAACATTCATTTCCTTCCTATCTGCAACCTATGTTGCTGCATGACCTGCTGAAGCAGCCATTATTCCCATTCCCCCATCTGCATTTGCTGCAATGTTTGTGAGCCTTTTCAAGGACAGAAAATAATGGAAAAGGAAAAGAAAGCAGATCATTATTGATTCATTTTATTGATGATTTATTTAGTGCTTTTATCTGTTCTGATTATCCTCCGGCCCTTTTAACAGTAACATTTGCTTTGGTTATATTTATTTCTGCTTTATGTCTTACTCCATTTTGCGCAGCCTCTGACATAAATCTCCGTAATTGTTTGACATATACTCTGCCCTATTTTCCAAACACCTATTTACTTAGAAAGAAAATCAACATTTCTCTTAACACATAACATTTTTTTTTTTTTCCATTCAATTTATTCTCCAGAGTAGGATAAATTTTCTGGAAAAATAACTGTGTACCTGATGCATATTGTTATCAATGCACAAATTAACCTACAAATTAACCTTATCATGTGGTCTCTTTTCATATACCTTCCCATGATTGTATATTTGAAATCCATGCATCATTCCAGAAAACTGTACTTCCTTAAGTTCTGTGGAACTTAAGTTCTGTGTGCAGTTTTGGTCTCCAAATTTGAGGAAGGATATTCTTGCTATTGAGGGCGTGCAGCGTAGGTTTACTAGGTTAATTCCCGGAATGGCGGGACTGTCGTATGTTGAAAGACTGGAGCGACTAGGCTTGTATACACTGGAATTTAGAAGGATGAGAGGAGATCTTATCGAAACGTATAAGATTATTAAGGGGTTGGACACGTTAGAGGCAGGAAACATGTTCCCAATGTTGGGGGTGTCCAGAACAAGGGGCCACAGTTTAAGAATAAGGGGTAGGCCATTTAGAACTGAGATGAGGAAAAACTTTTTCAGTCACAGAGTTGTGAATCTGTGGAATTCTCTGCCTCATAAGGCAGTGGAGGCCAATTCTCTGAATGCATTCAAGAGAGAGCTAGATAGAGCTCTTAAGGATAGCGGAGTCAGGGGGTATGGGGAGAAGGCGGAATGGGGTACTGATTGAGAATGATCAGCCATGATCACATTGAATGGCGGTGCTGGCTCAAAGGGCCGAATGTCCTCCTCCTGCACCTATTGTCTATTGTCTATTGAGACACAAGGAACTGCAGATGCTGAAATCTTGAGCAAAACACAAAATACTGGAGAAACTCAGTGGGTGAGGCAGCATCTGTGGAGGGAATGGATAGGCGGTATTTTGGTCAGGACCCTTCTTCAAACTGGAAGCTGCTGGAAGACTGGAGGGTGGGTAATGTGTCTCTATTTACGGACGGCTGCAAAGAAAAACCTGGAAACTGTAGACCAGGAGATCTAACATCAGTAGTAGACACATTAGAGGAGAGGATTCTGAGGGATATGATATACATGCATTTAGAAAGATGACAGTTAATTAGGGCTAGTCTTTGTATGGGCGGCCTAACCAGTGTTTCGTAAAGTTGCAAAATAATGCCTGAATTCTTATATTTGATGCCCTGATCTTTGAAGGCAAGAATGCTACTTCCCTTATTCACTACCCTGTGTACCTGCGTCGCTATCTGCAGGGGACAATTCAATGTGCCTCTGTTCATCGGCACTCTTTCCTGGCCTAACATTCACTGTCTACGATGCACCAATATTTGACTTCCTAAAGTGCATCATCTCGCATTTGTTTTTCATTTCTTTATAACTTTTCTTCATATTTATACCTGTCCACGACACTTTAACAATCTATTTACTGGCAGCCCCAAAGCTCATATGATCTTCCAACTTAATGAGATTTAGAAAATACTCAGATCTGTCATTTTCAGATGGATGCCTTCATTGAAATCTGTGTTCAGCAGTTTGTCGGTTTATTTAATTTATCAGTATCTATTTGTAATTTAGTGCTTATGCACACACTGATTGCACACATGGCACACTTTTTTGTGTGTTCTGCAAACTTGGTTTTATAACTTTCTACCTCAGCATCTGAATAGTTAATAATCCACGGGAAATAGTTAAGGTAACAATACAGATCCCCGTGAGATGCCATTAGTTACGTCCTGCCAATTACAATACCTGCCCAGTATCCCTAATGCCTGTCTATTAATAATTTCTCAATTTCCTAACCATGTCCCATTTTTGCCCTCAATTCAAATAAACTTCAGCTTTAGCTACAGCGTTTTAAGAAGGTTTTCATTAAAATTACTCTGAAACTCTTCTCAATGACACCCATAAACATTCCCCTATCCACTATTATAGTTGTTCTTTTAAATATTTTAATCTGATTTCTCAGGCATGATCTGCCTTTACAAATCCATGTCGGCTCTTGGTGATCAGTTGAAAATTGTTAAGGTGTTTATTTAAACTACCATCAGTTACAGATGTTACAGATAATAGGCTAGCCAATTGATTATTCCCTGGTTTCTTTTCTTAATCATTCTGAAATTTGTAGTATTACATGTAACTTTCTAAAGAAAATAGTCCCAGAATCAAGAAAACTTTGGAAAATTATATTTTGTTCAGTTTAGTTTAAATATACTGCATGGAAACATTCGGCCCATCTAGTCCATGCCAGCCAACCAACACCCCCGTACACTAGTTCTATGTCATCCCAGTTTTGCATACCACACACTAGGGGCAATTTACAGTAGCCAATTAACTTCTAAACCTGCACATCTTTGGAATGTGAAGGATTTGGAGCGAAATTCCTCGTGGTCACGGAGAGACAATACAAACTCCATACAGACAGCACCCAGTCAGGACCAAACCCGAGTTTTTGGTGTAGCAAGGCAGCAACTCTACCATTGTGCCACCCTCAATATTATCACCTACTTCCCATAAAATCTTGGGATGGAAATTGCATGCAAACTAAAATTAGAATGCAATGCATGTAATATAGTTTATGTTCCATTAGATGCAACTGAATGAGGTGATTGATTTGCCTGCAAGACATCTTGGGAGATAAAGGTTTTACAGGGAAATTTGGCTCTGAAGCTGCCACCTCATAATAATTTTATTCTGGATTTGGACCAGGGGTATGGCAATAGTCTACTGGACTGTTTGTAAGGAAAATAATTTCACTGTATTAACACTTTACACATGTAACAATAAAAGAACCATCGCACCATTGACTCTCGGACATTAAATGTACGTATCCACTTTCTTCTCCTCATCGGGACCCAAAACATTATCTTTCATTCTTCCTTCCTCTACCTTGAAGATGGTTGTTTTCCGACTTCTCTTCCACTCTAGTCCCTTGCAGTTTAAAAAAAAATTGAAATGTAATTAACAATCATGACTTTTATACTTATATGAGACCAAGTGGACCCATTGGGGACAAACCACTCCTGCATTGGTGCAGCACCCTCGCCTCCCCCACTCTCCCCCCTCCACCCTCCCCTCCCCCCTCCCCCCTCCCCTCCCCTCCCCTCCCCTCCCCTCCCCTCCCCTCCCCTCCCCTCCCCTCCCCTCCCCTCCCCTCCCCTCCCCTCCCCTCCCCTCCCCTCCCCTCCCCTCCCCTCCCCTCCCCTCCCCTCCCCTCCCCACCCCTCCCCTCCCCCTACCCCCCCACATCCCCCTCCCTCCCTTCCTCCCCCTCCCTCAAAGGAGCAACCCACCTCCCGGCCTGGACGGCCGCCATTGGTGGAGCGGGGGTGGGGGGGGGTTTGGAGTCCTGTCCCATCCCGGTGTGGGGATGTTCAGTTGTAGATGGCGACAGCTCTCCCACTGTTGCTGAGCCGCTGGACTCTGGATGGCGTAGGGAAGGCACTGAGCCGGCCGGGGAGAGGAGGGGGGATAGGAGAGCCGAGCGCAGGCCAGCGCCAAGCCCAGGCCTTGGCCTCCACCACCAACGCCCGGCCTCATCGCCGCTGCTGCTGCTGCCGCCTTTTCCCTTGGCCCACCTCAGGCTCATGGTTACCCGGTCACATTCAGGCCCAGGCCCAGGCACCGGCTGCTTCCCCGGCACCAGGCCTGGCTCTCCCACCCCCAAGAGAAAGGCGGCTGAGCCCTGCTCAACGGGTCCCAAATGCGCAGGCACAGACACGTTTGTTCTGTGCACGTGCGGATGCGGCGGCCATCTTACGTAAGTACCAGATCAATGGAGCCCCAACTGCGCATGCGCGTTTTAAAAAACTTTAAAATGTGAATAACTTTTAAAGTATAACACCGATTTCAACGAAACTTTTTGCATAGGATCACTGGACGATGGTGAGTAAGATGGGCCTAAAATTGTCTCACTATTGTGTACCGTTTTGGCTGTAGTTCAGGTAAAAGTGAACAAATGAGAGTTTAGTATATAGATAGCTCTATGATTAGTTTTTTTTCTGCATTTGCACACAACAGATGGGCCGTGGGCGGCACGGTGGTGTAGCGGTAGAGTTGCTGCCTTACAACACATGCAGTGTCAAAGAGCCGGGTTCGATCCTGACTACTGTTACTGTCTATACGGAGTTTGTATGGTCTCCCCATGACCGCGTGGGTTTTCTCCGAGATCTTCGGTTTCCACCCACATTCCAAAAGTGTTCATTTGCTTGGTATAAGTGTAAATTGTCCCTAGTGTGTGTAGGATAGTGCAGGGATCGCTGGTCAGTGTGGGCTTGCTGGGCCCAAGGGCCTGTTTCCGCGCTGTATCTCTAAACTATACGAAACTAAACAATAACTGCATGTAAGTGTCTACCCAGTGCTGGCATTGTTGTAGAGATACATAGCAATGCAGCACAGAAATATCAGCTCAATGATCCGTGTCAACCATTAGCCACCTATTGTCACTATTTCTCCAGTTAACCTGTTTTTTGTTCCACCTCCCAAATTCTCATCAATGTCCTCTAGGTTAACCGGCCCACTTGCAAGTTTTTGGAATGTGAATAAGAAACAAGCATCTGGGGAAAGCCCTTATGGTCACTGGGTGAACATGCAAACTCCATACAATCAGGGTTGAATCTGGATCTCTGGCGCTGTGAGACAGAGCCTTACGAGTTGCACCATTGAGTTATTAAGGCAGCTACGGTGGAAGTAAAGATGAAAAGCATGAAGTTGTGTAACACATTGTTACATGAAGCAAAACAATTCCCACAACAGGCATGAATGACAAAGAAACAGTCTTGACTTATCTTGAAAAGCAGATCCAAGCAAATGATATCATTAGAAACGGTGTTTATAAATCAAATTGGCAGCAAGGAAATGTTTTGGAGTATAACTTAGCAATCTGTTGAGCATTAAAAGTTGGTGCGTGTTCTGTGAGTGTTTTATGAGATGTTCTGTCTTCTAATACTTTAGAATTATTGCAGCAATTATCATCAGCAATGCTCATAAATGTAATGTGGCTCTAAATGCATCATCACTGTTGTTACATTACCTCTACCGCAACAATACTTAGGTATATAATAAGATTACTTGGAAAGTTGTTCAAGTCAAAATCATAACTTTATTGAATTAGAATGCAAGTTGTCAAACGGAAAATAAATAAACACCACAGTGTCTTATGTATCCCAGTCATAGTTCAGTTTCATTTTTTTTAGTTTACTTTAGAGATACAGCGCAGAAACAAGCCCTTTGCCCACCGAGTCTGCACCGAATAGCAATCCGCGTACGCAAGCACTCTCCTACACACTAGGGACAATTTACAATTTTTACCAAAGGAATTAACCTACAAACTTGTACGTCTTTGGAATGTGGAAGGAAACTGGAGCACCCGGGGAAAACCCATCCAGTCACGGGGAGAACGTACAATCTCTGTACAGACAACACAGTAGTCAGGATCGAACCTACGCAGTAAGACAGCAACTCTACCACTGCGCCACCATATTAATGGAAACAAATTATTTATCAAAGAATATTTGTTTTCAATTATATTTTTGCTGGACGAATATGAATTCTGAAATGTTTATTCTGATTAAGTTCTCTGGTGTTTGACATTATGCCATAGCTATTTGAATAATTGTATTAGTTAGTTAGTTACTTAGCCCGAATTAATGAATATGATAAATCAGAAGAGCAATTGTACTTCATCAGTGTGTATTTTGCTGATTATAAATAGAATTACTTTCCTACTAGATTTGGGCTCCTTCCTTTCTCACTAGAGTTTAATTGCATTTAGTTCTAGAAAGGATAAAATCAACTCTAGGACAGCATGGTGGTGTAGCAGTAGAGTTGCTGCTTTACAGCGCTTACAGCACCAGAGCCCCAGGTTCGATCTCGACTGTGCAGTCTGTACGGAGTTTGTACGTTCTCTCCGTGACAATGTGGGTTTTCTCCAAGATCTTTGGTTTCCTCCCACACTCCAAAGACGTACAGGTTTGTAGGTTAATTGGCTTGTCCCTTGTGTGTGTAGGATAGTGTTAATGCGTGGGGATCACTGGTTGGTGCAGACTCGGTGGGCTGAAGGGCCTGTTTCTGTGCTGTATCTCTAAACTATACTAAACTAAACTCCATCAATAGACAATAGACAATAGACAATAGGTGCAGGAGTAGGCCATTCGGCCCTTTGAGCCAGCACTGCCATTCAATGTGATCATGGCTGATCATTCTCAATCAGTACCCCATTCCTGCCTTCTCCCCATACCCCCTGACTTCGCTATCCTTAAGAGCTCTATCTAGCTCTCTCTTGAATGCATTCAGAGAATTGGCCTCCACTGCCTTCTGAGGCAGAGAATTCCACCTTCTGAGGCAGAGAATTCCACAATTCCACAATTCAACTATGATGATCATCATATAAGACAGTTAAATTATGATTATAAAATACCTTACAATAGATCAGATCTTGCTTTTATGCAACAGCGCAAACTATATGATTGAGTCAATTGGCTGATTTATATCCCTTCACATTTTTATTTTCAATGAAATCAAGATCAGTGAGATGGCACAGTGGTGCAGCTGGTGGAGCTGCTGCCTCAGAGCACCAGAGACTAGAGTTCCATCCTGACCTCGGCTGCTGTCTGTGTGCAGTTTGTGCGTTCTCCCTGTGACTGCGTGGGTTTTCCCCGGGTGCTTCCGTTTCCTCCCTCATCCCAAAGACATGCAGGGTTTGTGTTCTGTAAATTGTCCCTAGTGTGTAGGATCAAACTAGTGTATGGGTGATCGTTGGTCGGTGCGGACTTAGTGGGCCGCAGGCCCTGTTTCCACTCTGTATCTCTAAAGTCTAAAGTCTAAATCACTGCCAATGAAAGCCCAAAATTTGTTACATATTTAATGAGTAAAATATATTATTTTCCGGATGTGAGGAATATGCTGTCTGCTCCAGGTGCTTCAAACGGATACTCTCAACATTAATTGCTGTAAGGGAAATGATTTTTCTCCTAATTAGCATCTTCCAATCACCTTCTTACTATCATGTGTTTGCTTTCAGAGCTCTTGCAGGTTGTTTAATGATCTATTATTTACTGAAGCAGAAAAGATCCAGTTAAAAAGACACACACAGAGAATAAAACCAGCAATGAAAAATGTGTAGTGAAATAATGGGGAAAGATGTTTTGTTCGGAAGGGCTTTGCTGGCATTTCGTTCTATGGAAGAACACTACTCCAATTACTGCCAACAATAGCAGAAAAGATACAGATAGTTTCATTAACTGCCACAGTGCTAACAGTCTTCCAGTGAATTTGCTTATCTACTCTTTATTTCTTCCCTTTCAAAGAACCGTGATTGTAGAAGGTGAAATAAATAAAGCGCCGGCTGGCTTCAATGTGTCACAAATTACCGCAAACACACTTTGACTCAATGCACTTTTCATTTCTCTCCTCATTAACTGTGTCTTTCTCAAAATGAGAGACTGGGCCTAAACATAATCAAGTTCACAGATAACAATTGGTTTGACTGCTGGGGCAGTCATCACCTTCCAGCTACCAGGGAATAAATTTAGAAATAAAATGAGTTAAAATAAAATTTACTCAGCTTTCTTTTACTCTGCTCGGATAATTTGAAGGCCATCAACACCTCCCCCCCCCCCCCCCCCACCCCCCCTCCTCTTCCCTCAGAAACAATCCTTGTGTCTGAAGAGGAAACCAGCCAGTGCCAATACCAATAAGGCATGTCTGTGGCGTTATCAAGAGTAGGCATAATTACACAGAGGAAAGGCCATCAGCGTGTCTTGGGCTTTGGTATTTTTTTCCTGAGGTCTTCATCAATAATACTGTCTGAATGTGAAGAGTAAGAGCAAAGAAAGGAAAATAATATCCTCCACATTGGTGTGAGTAACCTGTAATCTACTGAACGCACATTATAATTTGAACGCTGCAGGTGGATTCAATAAAACATTGCCATGTCCCAGCTTTTTAAACTGGGAAGAATTAATTTTGTGGTGCTATCTGCTTTTTTATTAAATTTAATCTTTTATTTCATTTATTGCATTATCACAGCCCTGGAATCAAACAACTCAGAATGCTACACTGCATATGCTGGACCAGGAGTAGGAGAGAATCAACATCAGCTACCTTTTCATTTTGTTTGGCTGCATTTTAAAGAGTTTTAATCCTTCCTGCATTCTTTTTTCAATCCTTCATCCAAGGAATATGGCGAATGCTGATAACCAGTAACACAGGTTTTATGAAATAGCAGCTAAACAGATCTTAGAACTCAAAAGTGAGACTTGCTTTTAGTATTTTTGTTATTTTGGTGTTTAATAATTACTGCCTTGTTTTGGTTGCATTAACGCATTAAGGTTTGGTGTACAATTCAATAATGAAATGTGTTAATTTTTCTTATTGCTTCAGGATGAAAGGACTACACCACTGATAACTTTATTTCAGGCCCTTTTCTCCAGCACATGTTTTTGAATATGATGGAGGCATTACATCCTCAGTTGCATATACATAATATAAATAGACATAGCCATCTTTCATGTGGATGTCTTAAACATTTTTCTTGTGTTGGATACGTTATTTGGTTGAAATTAGTTGTCACCAAGTCGGTGATATCTTATCTCACATGACCACTGATTTGTTATTATTCCCTACAATTATCCAGGTGAACAACGACTTTGGTGAGTCCTTTAGCATATACACTTTATTGTTCACTTAAGATAGGCATATGCACACGTTCATGTACATGACGTGTTTATTTGTCTAATCATGAACTGCATCAAATATCAATGATCATATCAAGCAGAGCAGAAGATTGGATTGCAGAAATTAGTAGAAGCAGTGAAACTAGTGGAATAGGCCAGCTGGTTGAGCATGAGTTGGGTTCCATCTTGGAATAAACCCCCTGTCCTCCTCTTGGTCCCACCAACATTTCTAATCCAAATCCAGCCTGTCTTGAACTTGCCTGTCTGGATTTTAATGGAGACAGAATAAAGGTGGACATCCAGCCCGTTTTCACAGAAGCCTTTTAAAGAAGCATTGTGTCTTCTTTTCAACAGTGTTTCTATATTCAGAAAGCCCATGGACAACGGGACAAGGGAAGACAACATCTGCATCTGGCTGCGAGCAAGCGCAGGCAAAAACATTACTCAAACAAAAGAGTTTGATTAAAGAGCAATGAAAAGAAAACTTAAACAGCAAGTAGGGTAATTTCTGAATAGAATCCATTAAGTATACTGTAGAATAGTTACATGCACATTATATGCACAACATGAATCTTTCAACATTTTGATTACTTGACTTGATTAAGAGTCAAATTATTTCCACTCTTGCAAGACATGGCAAGATGCAGCCTTTTATGTCTAAAGACAAGTAGGCTAGATTTTGTAGAGTGGGTAAATCTGACAAGGAAGAGGCGGCAAGAAGCATCATTGTGACTCGGGAGAATAAGGATTATTTTTACAGGCCCAACAAGTTTACTCAGTCTGCAGAAGTGTCCCAATCCAAAACATCACCTATCCATTTTCTCCAGAGATGTTGCCTGACCCACTGAGTTACTCCAGCATTTTGTGTCTATCTTTGGTACAAACCAGCATCTGCAGTTCCTTCATATTACACTAAGTTTACTCAGTAATTCCCCAGCCCATTACTCCACAAACTCTCAGTAAACCATTCCCATCCAGCCTTTGAACTCAGCAGATATTGAAAAGGAAAGGAAGGTAATTGAATATCCAATGTTTATCAAATCATCTTGGGCCTGCCCAGTATGAAGCCCCTTCACAATGTAAGCACTATTTACATAGAAAACATTAAAAAATAGGTGCAGGAGTAGGCCATTCGGCCCTTCGAGCCAACACCGTCATTCAATATGATCATAGCTGATCATCTAAAATCAGTACCTCATTCCTGCTTTTCCCCCATAACCCTTGATTCCTTTAGCCTAAGAGTTAAATCTAACTCTCTCTTGAAAACATCCACTGAATTGGCCTCCACTGCCTTCTGTGGCATGGAATTCCACAGATTCACACCTCTCTGCCAGCTTCTTTCATAATGTCAGGATCGGAACTGATGGTAAGCATCCAGCTCTTTTATTGCATATAGCTTTAGGTTTGTTATTGTCCTATGTAGCGAGGTGCAGTGAAAATATTTGTTTTGCATGGCAGCTAAACAGATTAGATATATTATACACAATGCAATCAGGTCAAACTCAAGTTCAATAGATTAAGCAAAAGTGAAGATACAGAGTGCAGAGTATAGTTCTCTGCTTTGTAGTGCACCAATTCCATGTACATTCTACTCCACAATGGGGTAGAGGTAAAATGGACAGTGCCCTTGCTTATGGAAGAACCATTCAGCAGCTTGATAACAGAGGGGAAGAAGCTGTTCCCGAGTGCGGTGCCACAAGCTCTCAAGCCTTTTGCAGACGGGAGAAGGAAGATGAAGGAATGACCAGGGTGGGACAAGTGTATGATTTTGTTGGCTGAGTAAGGCAGCGTGAAGTCAATATGAAGCCAATAATGGGAACTCTGGTCCGTATGACAGATTGGGCCACATCTACAATTCTCTGCAATTTCCTATGGTCTTGGGCAGAGCTGTTCCCAAACCAAGCTGTGGTGTAACCAGACAGAATGCTGTCCATGGTGCACCTGAAGAAGTCTGTAAGAAGTTAGTAACAGCAGTAGCTTTACAGTAAACGTGGAAATTGATAACTCATAGTATCAAGGTACATGTGACAATAAAGTATCAGTGAATCATTAAATCATCATTGAATATGGAATCCCACTAATTTCTGCTCATTCTAGCAACATTTCTCGCCATGCAACATTGTCATTCATTTCCTACCACTCAATCAAGTACGCCACACAGAACAATGAGTCTCAGTCTTTCTGGTCAATCCTCTTCGTTCTCCATTAACTCAATTACATTACTGCCAATTTCCCTATCAAAGAATCACTGCAGATCCAGGTTCCAAGTTTTGTCCTTCTCATTCTCAGCACGGAGCCTTGCCAACCAACAGCATGACCAGGCTCAGCTCAAATTACCTGCCATCATTTTTTAAGTAAAGAGAAAATAATAGGGATGTAGTCACTCATTTCAAAATTCATTTCCAACACCAAACACTACAGCAGGCAGTGTAAGGCAGTGGTAGAGTTGCTGCCTTACAGCGCCAGAGACCCGGGTTCGATCCTGACTATGAGTGCTGTCTGTAAGGAGTTTGTTCGTTCTTCCTGTGACCATGTGGGTTTTCTCAAGGTGCTCCGGTTTCCTCCCACACTCCAAAGACATGCAAGTTTGTAGGTTAATTGGCATCTGTAAATTGTAAATTGTTCCAGTGTGTAGGATAATGCTAGTGGGCAGGGTGATTGCTGGTCGGCGCGGATTCGGTGGGCCGGCGCGACTGACGGTCCCAGGATGCCATGGTCCTTGCTTGGCCGAACTGAGTGGAAGGGAAGACTCAGCGGATCAGGGCTTGAGGGGAGCCCACCGAGCCAGTCCTCTGCGGTCAAACTCAAGGTACGGCAGATCAGGGCCTACAGGAGCAAGTCGCCAAGCTGGTCCTCTACTCATTGGACCTGGTGGACCAAAGGGGGAGGCCGCTATGCTGGCCCCTGTTTGTCCCCCAAATACCAGAGATGGTGACGATGACAGGAGAGGAGCGAGGCTGGTAGTGGAGGAGAGGGAACCAGGGTCTAGCCTATCATGCCCTTGTGGTCAGCTGCGGGAGGTGCCCCCGGGATACAAAGGATGGGCAAGGGGAGGGAGGTGACATCCAAGGAAGGAGATGGCTGGGGGCCCACAACAGCTTGGACTTGCCTGGAACAGTCACTGCTCATAAGAACTGGTTCGTGGACTTTGAAACTGGGGCCATTTTCCATAGTGCCTCTTGGCATGCGGGCTCAGTAGACTATGTCTGTACACTTGCTAATTGGGGATCGGGGGTATGGGAATACTCTACTGGACAATTTGTAAGATAAAATAATTTCATTGTGTTAGCACTTCGCAGATGTGACATTAAACCATTGAACCATTGAGGGGCCAGTTTCCATGATGTATCTCTAAAGTATAAAGCAAAAAGCACACAAGCAGGGAAAATATCCACATCCACACTGTGCAGCAAATCAAAAGGGTAATCAAAAATCTGTTTAAACAAATTATTCTAACCATGTTTAGATCTTTAATCAGTATACGTTTATAATAATAATTGTATATATTTTGAACACTTAACTTCAAAGGGCAATTGATGTCTCCTATGGAATTGACGGAAAAACAATATAATTACTTTGCAGCAAAGCATTCAAAGACATGGAGAGCCAAAGTAGTTTTTGTAGTAGAAAGGAAAAAGGAGAGGAGATAATCTATTTTTTAAAATGTGAATGCTGTAGTTGTATAGGGGTGCTTGCACCTTGAATGACCAAGAGAATATAAACAAAAAAACATGAACAGGCCTCAAGGATAATAATAACTGGGAAGTACCTTTCTAATGTGCAGTAGATATATGCAAAACTTTAAGGCAAAGACAATAAATAGAGCGCCCATTAACTCCTTGGAAAACAATAGATTAAATCTGGTGAATGGTTATGAAATTAAACATAAATTGAAAGGAAAGCTGAAGAACATAAAAATGAGATAGAGTTAAGCTATTTGGTCCCTTAAACCTGTTTCACCTTCCAATCAGGACACAATTAATCCAATACTTTAAATCCACTGTTCTGCCCAATCCCCACATCCTCGAATTTGCTACGTCCAAAAACCTATCAGTTTCTACCTTGGGTCTGCTCAGTGACATCCAGAGCACTTTGAGGAAGGAGCACAAAAGATTTATGACCTGTGTAAAGATTTTTCACCTCATTTTGTCCTAAATGGCTGATCCTTTATCTTGAGACATGTCCCAGAGTACTCGATCTCCAGCTAAAGCAAAAAGCCTTTCGCCAACTAGCCAGTAAATCCCTCTCAGAGTCTTGCAAGTTTCAATTTATTTTCATTGGATAACCCTTTGCTTCCCGAAATCAATCTAACGGATTTACACTGCGCTGACTCCAAGGCAATCCCATCCTTCCACAGGCACAGAGAGCAAAACTATATGCTGTACTCCAACTGAAAACTCACTAAAACATTGCACAATCTCAGTAAGTTTTATTTTTGTATTTTGACTTCATGTTATAAAGTCCAAAATAGCATGTGTCTTTCTAATTGTTGGCAGTAGCTGCTTGCTGTACTTGCTTTTCATGAGCCACCACGCTAAGATAACTTTGTACTCCAATGTGTACTAGTTTCTAACTATTTAAAATAAATGTTTGCCTCTTCCTTTGAAAATAAATACTGCAATTTCACATTTAATATTGCATTTTCCAACTTCTAGGCTTTCTTATTTAACCCTTCTATATCCCTTCTTATTCACTTTGTATCATTTCCACCTATCCTTATATCAACATGAGAATTAGAAATTAATCTGAGCCCTTACAGCAAACTGAGAGTAGCTGAGAGCCCAATAACAATCCTGACAATAAGCTGAAATGTAGTTGCCTATTCCTGCTTCCTGCTTCCTGCTTCCTGCTTCCTGCTTGCTGTCGTTTAACCATTCTTCTTTCCATGTTTGTAAATCAAATAAAGTACAAAGGTTGGAAGTCTGAAATTTAAAAAAAATAAAATGTTCAAAATACTAAACTGGTTGTTTCAGGTCAAAATCCCTTTGCCCAATCCCATCATACATTAATGTTTGTAACAATCTTCCCTGTGGAACATTACCAAATGCTTTCTGAAAATGCAGATATTCCATATACTGTATTCTCCCTTATTTACTATGCAGATTGCACCTTCAAAAAAATACTGACTTACGAAACACAGTTTTCCCTCCGAAAAACTATATATCATGTCATGATCTTTGAGACGATCCATTGATACATCTTTAATGATGGATTCCAGTCAATTCAGGTCAAAAATCCTTCACTGGTTCTGATATGTTCTTTGGCTTGAAACATTGACACTTAAAAGTGTTGCCTCTTTCAGTAGGTTATGGACTTGGATCCCGAGATCCCTCTGTACACCTCTGTACACCAATGTACACCAATGTCATAAACTTCATTTGCCATTTCTCCGCCACATTTCTGTAGCTGATCTGTATCACAAACAAACACAAACACTCACAGCACAGATCCTGTGGAACTCCATTAGTCACAGGCCTCCAGTCTGAATAACACCCTTCCAACATAACATTCTGTCTTCTCTCAGTAAGCCAATTCTGAATCTACACAACCACATCACTAGGAATCCTAGACATCTTACAAATTTTGAATATTTCCTGTTTTCATTGTAATCAGCTGAGCTCTGGCATACACAGCATTCATGATAACCTCCAACATAGTATAATGTTGGAAACACTGCCAAATGTGAGTTATGTCAAGTTTGGTTAGATAGATTTTCTGAAACTTCATTTAACTCTACCGCTACATAGTGGCACCGCGGTGGAGTTGCTGCCTTACAGCGCCAGAGACTCGGATTCGATCCTGACTACGGGTGCTGTCTGTGTGGAGTTTGCATGTTCTCGCTGTGACTGCCCGGGTTTTCCCTGGGTGCTCCAGATTCCTCCCACATCCCAAAGAAGTGCAGAATTGTGAGTTGATTGGCTTCTGTAAATTGTCCCCAGTGTGTGGGATAAACTAGGGTACCAGTGAACGCTGGTTGGCGTGGACTCAGTAGGTGTGTTTCCACGCTGTATCTCTAAACTAAACTTAACTAATTACTGAAGACAGGTTGAAATTTTGCAAAAACTTTCTTCAAGACTTATGTGGCCTCATGACTAGAAAATGGCTTACGTTATTTGAAGGTAATAGCTTTGATACTTTTCGTGCACTTATAATCAGCAGATAACTGGAAGCATGTATGTTGATTGCAAAACAATTTGGAAAGAAAGCAGCAGTAATATTGAAATTCTGATTTAAATCCATTTAATTTTATACACAAATATCAATGTAAATGTTACTAATCTAATATATTAATGAATTATGTTAATTGGAGTTAATTTATTTATGCAAATTAGGTTGATTAGAAAATAAAATTCCCTATTTGACTGTAAAGAAATCACAAAGAGTATAATTTGTATGCTGAAAGAATAAATGATGTATGTGAGTATGCTACAGTTCTGTTACATCCTCAAGGGATTTAGACAATCTCGTAAACCGTGAGAGAGAAATATAAGGCTGGTATGAAGAAATATAAACATGAGAAAAGATTTGAAATATTGTCATTTGAAGGAGCAGCACTGATTATGTGGTGATATGTTAGAAATTATGAAAGTTATTGAAGTATGGAACAATATGGGTGCAATGAAATTCCTTGTTCACATGAAGCTCATAGAGTAAACAATGCACATACAGTGTTGATAAATACAGCAATAAATACAATGCAAGAGTGCAAGAAAACAGAATGGTGCAAGATTATCGTGCAATCCGAAGTAGTGTAAAAAAAAATTAAAGAGCAATAACGCAATAATCAAATAACACAAGGTTGAGAGTTAAAGTACATGGTGTAACTCCTGGGAAGGAATTATGGCAGAAACTGTCCTTGAGTCTGGGTGTCCGGGCTATCAAACCCCTGTATCTTCTCCCAGAGGAATGGAGAGGAAAGGGAATGGAAGCATCCTTAAGGATATGCCAAATCTTTGAAGTTCATAAGAGCAGAATTAAGCTATTTGTCCCATCAAGTCTAATCCATCATTCAATCATGATTAGTCTATCATTTCCTCTCAACCACATTCTCCTGTCTTCTCCCTATAAACCTCGACACCCGTACTAATCAAGAATCTGTCAATCTCCGCTTTAAAATATCCAGTAACTTGGCCACAGCCATCTGTGGTAATTAATTCCACAGATTCACCACCCACCGACTAAAGAAATTCCTCCTCATCTTCTTTCTAAAGGTACGTCCTTTTATTCTGAGGCTTTGGCTTTTGGCCCTAGACTCTCCCACTAGTGGAAATGTCCTCTCCACATCCACTCTATCTGGGCCTTTCACTATTCAACATTCTCAGACATTCAAAGACTTTGAGGGATGACACACTGTCAATGCAGTTAGTGCTACTGCTGCACAGCCCCAGCAACCACCAAGGCCTACTGGATCTCCTCGTTGGCAACCATTTTAACTCCCTTTCCCTTTCCCATTCCCATGCTGACCTTTCTGTCCTGGGCCTCCTCCATTGCCCGAGGCTACACGGAAACTGGAGGAACAACACCTCATATTGTCCTTGGGTAGTTTACAACCCATTGGCATGAACTTTGAATTGCCCTTTCTAGGTTACAAACTCCACCCCCTTTTATCCCCTGTCCTCCCTGTGCCCCAGCTGGACACACACCCATTTCTCCCATAATCCCGCTCCGCATTCCCCTTCTGCCCCACCCCCTTCCATCTGCCTTCACATTTCATGCCTCTTCTGACCTTATCTCCTTATTTCAGAGCCTTTTGATCCTTTCATCTCTGACCTTTGTCAACCATCTGCCATTCAAAATCCCCCCTCACTTGTATCTACCTAACACTTGTCCTGCCTCCACCTCTCTTCCAATTTTCTCTCCCCCATACTATAATCAGTCTGAATAAGGGTCCTGACCTGAAACGTCACCTATCCCTATGGCTTTGGAGTTTGTATGTCCTCCTTGTAACCGCGTGGGTTTTCTCTGGGTGCTCTGGTTTCCTCCCACATTTTAAAGACGTACAGGTTTGTAGGTTGAGTAGGAAGGAACTGCAGATGCTGGTTTACACCGAAGATAGACACAAAATGCTGGAGTAACTCAGCGGGTCAGGCAGCATCTTGGAAGAAAAGGAATAGGTGACATTTCGGGTCGAGACCCTTCTTCACACTCGTTTCAGGGTGAAACCTATCATCAGACTCTGAAGAAGGGTCTCGATTCGAAAAGTCACCTCTTCCTTTTTTTCAGTGATGCTGCCTGGCCCACTGAGTTACTCCAGCATTTTGTGTCTATCTCCAGCATTGTAGGTTAATTGGCTTCAGTAAAATTGTAATTTGTCCCTCGCGTGTTAGATAGTGCTACTGTACGGGGATCGCTGGTTGCCGTGGGCAGAAGGGCCTGTTAACGCTCTTTATCTCTAAAGTCTAAAGTAAAGTCTAAAAACTGCGTCGGACTTGTCTCTGGGTACTCTAGTTTCCTTACACATGACAAAATCATGCTGATAATCACTAATGTAAATTGGCTAATATAAATTCTCTCTATATAAACATAGCACAAAAAGTAAGGAAATTTGTGTTTGGTAGATTATTTCTTTGTTGTAACAATGCTTCTTGGCAATAAATCTTATACCGTTGGAAAGCCTGTTTATTTCCCTTTTAAATGGTGCCACATTTGTAAGGAACATGCATTTGTGGGATGAGCAGCAGAGCTGAGTATGTGGGTTGCGCCCATGAAAAATCTGCCAAATCTTCTCTGCCAATGCCAAACAGCTTATTCTGCCATTAACTCTTGTTCGGTGTTGTTTGGTGGATTGGATGATTGAAGTCTGAAGAAACAAGACATATTGGCAATTTAACAATTTATTCATTTAATAAACAGGAGCCTCAGTAGCGTGTAGAAGAACCATACACAGCCACAACAGCCTGGCACCTCCTCCTCATGCTGGTCACCAGCCTGGTCACACACTGTTGTGGGATGGCATCCCATTCTTCAACCAGCATTTGTCGCAAGTCAGCCAACGTGGTTGTGTTGGTCACTCTGGAACGAACAGCACGCCCAAGCTGATCCCACAAGTGTTCAATGGGGTTGAGGTCAGGACTGCTGGCAGGCCATTCCATCCTCTCCACTCCCAAATTCTGGGGGTAGTCTCTGAGAAACCCTGCTCTGTGAGGGCGAGCATTGTCATCTTGGAGGATAGAGTTCGGTCCCAGACTGTGGAGATATGGGATTGCCACTGGTTGCAGAATCTCATCTCGATATCTCTCTGCATTGAGATTGCCTCCAATGATGACAAGCCTAGTTTTTCCAGTGAGGGAGCTGCCGCCCCACACCATCACACTGCCTCCACCAAAAGATGTTACTCTATCGGTGCAGCAATCAGCATAGCGTTCTCCGCGTCTTCTCCACACTTTGACCCTATGATCCAACTGCCGTAGGCAGAATCTGGACTCATCGCTGAACATAACGTTCCTCCACATGTTCAGGTTCCAGTGCACGTGATGCCGACACCAGCGCAAACGGGCCTGACGGTGAAGGACAGTCATGGCAGGCCTCCTGGCAGCCCTATGAGACCGGAGATCGGCTGCGTGCAGTCTGTTCCGAATTGTCTGGGCAGAGAACCGTCGGCCATATCGTCCTGCAAACCTTGACTGCAAATCTGTAGAAGACAGCCTACGGTTCCTAAGTGCTGACAGGGTGAGGAAACGATCTTCTTCGGGTGTCGTCTTCTTGGGACGCCCACTTCGCGGCCTGTCTCTGACATCCCCCATTATATGGAACTTGGCCTTCACTTTGGAGATGGTACTAGGGCTCACTCCAAATAATGCCGCAACTTGGTTTTGCGGAACACCAGCTTGAAGTTGCCCTATCGCACGGGCCCTATCCAGATCAGTCAAACGTGGCATGCCGATTCTTGGAGCAGACAACTACAGACCACTGTAGCAGGGCCCATGCTCACAGATGCTGCCAATCAGGTGCCAATCAGGCACCTGATTGTCAGCACCTGGGGGTACCAGAAGCTCAAAACAAGAGTCAATAGCAACAGCAGAATAAGCTGTTTGGCATTGGCAGAGAAGATTTGGCAAATCTTTCATGGGCGCAATCCATATACTCAGCTCTGCTGCTCATCCCACAAATGCATGTTCCTTACAAATGTGGCACCATTTAAAAGGGGAATAAACAGGCTTTCCAACGGTATAAGATTTATTGCCAAGAAGCATTGTTACAACAAAGAAATAATCTACCAAACACAAATTTCCTTATTTTTTGTGCTATGTTGTGTGACAGAACAGCCAGGGAGGAGGTCTTGGGCATATGAGAGAGACTAGATAATGGGGAAATGGGATTAATGGAATTGCTATGGGAGCTGGCATCTTTCTCTGCTGCAGGATAATATGAAAATAATATAACATAAGAAATTAAAAATCTTGAAAACTTTTGCTTGGATCTAAAATCATTTAAAACACATTAAAGCTTGAAAATATTTTGAAAGACCTTTAATAATCTAAATTACCATGTCATTTGAGATGTTAAAAACAAAGATTTTAAGGATTTTTTGTTTTAGATTACTAAATTATTGCCTGAAGCTTTCACAGCCAATCCCATCTATTAAAATCAAAGGAAGAAGACATCTTATGCCTCCTTGGAAGTGGCATGAATTTCTGGCTTGTTTGTGATTTCATATTTGGGTACAGGTCCACCATCGATTTTCCAGCATCCTTGCTTCCAGAGCCTTTCTGGATTATCTGTTGTGCTATACCAGCAGAGGTTACGGCCTGTGAGAGGAGGTGTTTCTCTTAGGAGTGCGGGAGGAAACCGAGGCACCTGGGGAAAACCCACAAGGTCACAGGGAGAACGTATAAACTCAGTACAGACAGCAGACAGCACCAACAATGTACAGATTTTGTAGGTTAATTGGCTTTGGTAAAATTGTAAAATTGTTCCTAGTGTGTAGGATAGTGCTAGTGTATGGATATCACTGGTTGGCGTGGACTCGGTGGGCCGAAGGGCCTGTTTCCACACTGTATCTTTAAACTATACTAAACAAACAATTGACACCTTGGAAATTTGTTGCTTTTTAAGAGTATTAGGTGTTCTCCCTGCTGCGACTGGTGATGTCATCAAATGCATTCCAAACTTCTATCTAAAACCCTACCAGCAAATTTTAATGCTCATAATACATTGACAATGGAATTTTAATGCTCAAAATACATTTTATAAGGCACCAATGACTCCATATCTGTAATGTCTATGGTATGCAGTGTTAATCTTGCGGTATAGCAGGTATAGTAGGCTTATTTTCCAAATGGAACCTGCTTCTAGGAAGCCTCAATGATTGACAGCGCATGTTTGAAATTTGTAGATTTGAGTCCCTGATTATAGATGAGAATGGATTGAGCTGACCACCTCCTCTTTCATTTCCCAGTGATCAGGGTTCACTTCCTGCAGAGAGCATCAGTAAAATTAGCTCTCTGGCGTAAATCTAAGAGCAGCTTGTTGATCAGCCAACAGCTAGCATCAGAAATGAACATTGAATTCTCCAATTTTAGGTAACTAACCTTACAAAAACACTGTGTGGAGGAAAGAACTGCAGATGCTGGTTTGAATCAAAGGTAGACAAAATGCTGGAGTAACTCAGCGGGACTGGCGGCATCTCTGGAGAAAAGGAATGGGTGACGTTTCGGGTTCAAACACTCCTCCCCTCACCCTCTCCCACCACTTTTCCCCCTTCTCTTCCCTGTGCCCCACCTGGATGCACACACCTTCCTCCTCGTCTCCTTCCCCCCATCCCCTTCCACCTATATTCCTTCCTCTAGCTTCACATTTTGCACCTCTTCTCTCCTTATTTCCTTATCTCAACTTTTTGTCAATTCATCTCTGGCCTTTGTCCAACCACATGCCCAATCACCCTCCCCCAAACTATATCCACCAATCACTTGCCAGATTTTGTCCTACCCCCACCTCTCTTCCAGATTTCTCTTCCCCCTTCCCCCCTGCACCACTATAATCAGTTTGAAAAAGGGTTCTGACCCGAAACATCACCTATCCATGTTCTCCGGAGATGCTGCCTGGTTTTGTGGCTTTTTTTTTTGTAAACTAACATCTGCAGTTCCTTGTGTCTATTGATCAGTGACAATCTACCGTGCATCATCAGATCTTTTTAGATCAGGTGTCTTAGACTCTCTTGTTATCCTGGGGATCTATTCAACCATGCAGTTAGAGATTGATTCTTACTCTTAGTCTGCTATAGGAGTCAGAAAATACGTGCAAGTACACAATGATTTATTTGATGTTAGGTATACAATAATTATATGAAAAGATTGTCAAACCAAAAAGAAAATCACCCCTGTCCAAAGATCAACCAACAACCAGCACTTTCACATCAAACCTAAGCTGAATGCAAATTACACAAGACTTTTTGTTATGAACCTTGAGGCATGTTTTTGTTATATTCTTGGAGTGAATATATTAATGTTATGATAATTGAACAATTTGCCAACCAGGCTAAGTCTGTTAGAAATTAGACTTCTATATATCAGGAACTGCAAATCTATTTTATGAAATTTTTAAAGCATAATTATTATGCTATTAGCACATTATGAATTATACTAATTAAATGTAATTTACATACCAAATTAGGTTATTTAAAATGCTTTCCCCATTAATTCACATGCACGTTGGTCTGTCAAATAGCAGCAAACCTGTTAAAATGTCTCTTCTTCAGACAGACTATGTCAGAGAACAGTCCCTTGAAAATGAACATGAGGACAATGCACACCCACTGATGGCAATGTAGATCTGCTAGAGCGGACCAAGGTAGGGACTTCGATATAGTAGGCTGGCAAAGAAGATTTAAAGGCATGATCAAGGGAATGATTGCTGCAGGGAGAAACTGGCTGCTCCCTATTTTCCCCTCAAATGTACAGAAGTGTGAAAACACACACTTCCAGATTCAGGGATGGTTTCTTCCTAGCTGTTATCAGGTGACTGAACCATCCTACCAACAACCAGAGAGTAGTCCTGAACTACTATCTACCTCATTGGACACACTTGGACTATCTTTGATTGGAGTTTACTGGCGTTATCTTGCACTAAATGTCATTCACGTTATTCCCTTTATAATGTATCTGTACACTGTGAATGACTCGATTGTAATTGTCATGTATTGTCTTTCCGCTGGCTGGTTAGCACGCATCAAAAGCTTTTCACTGTACCTCAGTACATGTGACAATAAACTAGACTTATAAACTCATTAACTCATAAACTTGTCTTGTTCAAATGCAAGGAGTCAGATAGCAATGGAAGGGTGTGGTACCAAATTGGCACAGGACGCAGAGCATGGACCCCATCCTTTCTAATGTCAAAATGGTGATTCGCCCTATAGCGAACAAGACAAGGCACCTAATGACTGCCAATTTGGTTGCAACAAAATAGAGAGGCACAGTGGCGCAGTGGTACAGTTGTTGCCTTACAGCGCCAGAGACCTGGGTTCGATGCTGACTATGGGTGCTGTCTGTACGGAGTTTGTACATTTTCCCTGTGAATGAGTGGGTTTTCTCTGGGTGCTCCGGTTTCCTCCAACACTAGAAACATACAGGTCTGTAGGTTAATTGGCCTTAGTATAAATTGCAAATTGTCCCTAGTGTGCAGGATAGTGCTAGCGTACGGGGTGATCGCTGGTCGGCGCGGACTCGGTGGGCCTGTTTCCGTGCTGTACCTCTAAACTAACAATGGTTTAAAATGTGTACATATACAAGTAATTTACAATTTTATAGGAAACACCTCCTTGGAAACAGACCCTTGATGTTGCTAGGATTTGATGGCTGGACTGTGCATATGTCTCAATTTTTCATTTGCATTCCTCATTTGCCATTTTTTTTCAAGAAACAGGTTTTTATTAACCAATAGGAGAATAATTACTACCGTTAGGAAATTTTAAAAATGAGAAAGAATCTTTCTATTCTGAAATGGCAAATATATAAAAGTACTTCAATGACGTTCAACTATTGTTCATGTACATTCCACACCTACGCCTGCAGCAAATTTCTTATGATGCACACAATGCGTAGAATACAGTTTTAAAGCATATTATTTTTATTTAGGGCAGCATCTTGCAGGTTCCCTTGGAGATAAATGCTGAGCCTTCAACATTTGCTTTCTTTTTCAGGCTTTCATATGCTTCCTGTCATTCTGCAAGAGTGAAACAACACTGTCCTGCACTCGTTTTGTTACGTGCTCGGCAGCACTGTACTTCCAATAAAATTACTTGTTCTCACATGTCACAGGCTTAAGTTGAGGCTTTTCAGTTTTCAGTGGGGTTCGTCTTTGATTGCCTAGAACAGTTCGAGGGAATTGGAAACAAAAAAAAACTTGCCAATGTTGGGAAATTGAAACAAGAAGAAAACAGCAAATGTCGGAAACACTGAAAAAGAAACATGCCATATTTCTGGAATAACATTGGGACATTTCTATGCAGAGGATGCTGTAGAAATGACACCGTCACTATTACCATGGGTGATGGGGATGTGACGTGAGATATTGACAGTACAAACCCATTTGTACCTTCAAGAAAGAAAGAAGTTAATCTATATGTAGCCTTTTTCATCCGAGCTATTGAAGAACTGTAAAATGTTCGTTGGATGCTTTCAAGAGAGAGCTGGATAGAGCTCTTAAGGATAGCGGAGTGAGGGGGTATGGGGAGAAGGCAGGAACGGGGTACTGATTGAG
Source organism: Rhinoraja longicauda (assembly GCF_053455715.1). Taxonomy (NCBI): domain Eukaryota; kingdom Metazoa; phylum Chordata; class Chondrichthyes; order Rajiformes; family Arhynchobatidae; genus Rhinoraja; species Rhinoraja longicauda. Next base: position 52,501,697 of record NC_135959.1, on the reverse strand, counting down.
AGTGATCAGCCATGATCGCATTGAATGGCGGTGCTGGCTCGAAGGGCTGAATGGCCTACTCCTGCACCTATTGTCTATTGTCTATTGTCTAAAATGGGAAAGTTGATAGCCAACTTGGGCAGAGTATGTTCCCACATATTGAGATAATCTCTTTTATTAGTTGAGACACAAGGAACTGCAGATGTTGATTTATAAAACTGACACAAAGTGCTGGAGTATCTCAGAGGATCAGGCAGCATCTCTGGAGAAATGTGTAGGAAGGAACTGCAGATGCTGGTTTACACCGAAGATCGACACAAAATGCTGGAGTAACTCAGCATCTCTGGATAGAAGGAATGGTTGATGTTTCGGGTCGAGAAGGTTCCTCCTATCCAGAGATACTGCCTGTTCTGCTGAGTTACTACAGGATTTTGTGTCTATCTTCAGCAATTCTGGAGAACTTTAGGTAATGTTTCGGGTTCAGATCCTTCTTCAGACCATGGTTGATACTGGCTATGGGACCATATGGTTCTCCATCCGAGAGAGAATGGACAGTTTTAATACCCTATCTCACGTTAATACAACGAAGGACCAGCATACGTTTTGTACTAGAATCTCTGTAGTAACACTGAAGCCCATAATCGTCTGAGTCATCGGCAAGAGAGCTACCAAATGAGTCTACGGTAGGAATTATCTTATGTTTGTAACTTTATATTCTAAAATTGCAAAGGTTTTCAGATCCTGAAAGAAAACAGAGCCTCGAATTTTATTTTAAACATGTCGTTGCTATGGTTCTGTAAACAGGCATAGTCATCGATTTGTTAATCATAGTCCAATGCACAGCAATGGCCAGCTAAGATGTTAACTGAGAAAAAAAGCTGACCAGGATACTAGGCAAACTCCTTTGCTCTTCTTCAAAAGTGAGCAAATGATCTTTTAATCAACTTAAGCAGCAAAAGACTTTCAGTTGAAAATATTATCGGAAAGATAGTTAAGCGTTCCTTCCATGTGCATTGATGAAATGCCAGTTTCCATGTGTGCTTGGGTCCTGAAGTGCAGCTATTAACTAACATTAGGGGAGATGCAAGATGTAATTTTTGCAACTGTTTAAATTAGGGTGCTCCAGCTTTCTCCCACATTACAAAGATGTATAGGTTTGTAGGTGAATTGGCTTTGGTAAAATTGTAAATTGCCCCTAGTGTGTAGGATAGAACTAGTGGATGTGTGACCGCTGCTTGTCACAGATTCGGTGGGCCGAAGGGTGTGTTTCCGCGCTGTATCTCTAAAGTCTAAAGTAAAGCGAATGGAATCAAAAACCATGAGACATATAACTAACAGGAGATTCGATCTGGTCTTATTTGTCAAGTCAAGTCAAGTCAAGTTTATTTGTCACATGCACATACACGATGTGCAGTGTAATGAAAGTGGCAATGCCTGCGGATTGTGTTCAAAAGAGAATCACAGTGACAGCATATAAATAAAGTTAATACAGAGAAGACAAAATTTAGTCCCTTGAGTTATAAAAGTTAACAGTCCTGATGGCCTGTGGGAAGAAACTCCGTCTCATCGTTTTCACAGCGTGACAGCTGTAACAAATATGCCACGATGCCCTGTAAATATAGCATGAGTACATTATTTTTTATATATGCATTAAGGTTTTTGTATCATTGGAACTAAAGGAATAATTAACCTCTGGCCTCGCAATATTTAACATATTTAGTTCAGATGGACAGTTGCAACACAAGGGATTCCTTATGTCTTATGGAAGAACTGGACTTGAGATGTAAATGGCTTGAATCTAGTCAATGTTCTTTTGTGTACAGTGTAATCAGAAATAAGAAGACAACTTAATATGGTAACAGTGGGACTTCATGGATTTCACACTCCCATTTACTGCAAGCTTGTCCCACGCTCCAGCTTCCATGCTGCATAATTGATTAATTGTGTTTAGTCTACGATGCAGCAAGATCAGGATGGTGCCTTTGTTTTGGGATCTGTAGCGCACTGGGTTTTTTTTTGTCAGTAAATGTCATAACTTGTTCTTAATTAAAAATCTCTGAAATCACCACCTTGCATCCATGGCTCTTCTTGTCACTGTGAGCGCTGCAGTCACATGCAAATTGCTGAAGACCAAACAGTAATTTAACTTGGAGTGCTCACATAAAAATACTTAATTATGCAGCCTTGTAATGGTACAGTCTTTGAGCTTTGTTGAGTTTCTGCAAAACCAACTGATTTAATTCGGAGGCTTCAAAAATATTGAAGAAAATCCACACTTGCACAAGATAACTGTGTTTGAAGCTTCTTGCAGTGGCAATGGATGCATCTCGCATGCTGCAAATTATTTACCATGTGTTGGTCAAGAGAAAATTCACCAGTACCATTTAGAAATGGAGTGATTTTACAGCCTCGGAAATGTGGAGAGCTTTGCATTATCAGTCTTTTGCCCAATCTTTTAAAGTTCTCTTATCAACAATAACTTAGTTTAGGAAGGAACTGCAGACGCTGGTTTATATAGAAGATGGACACAAAATGCTGGAGTAACTCAATGGGTCAGGCAGCATTTCCGGACAAGAATTGGTGACGTTTCAGTCGGGACCCCTTTTCAGACTGAGAGTCAGGGGAGAGGGAGGGTAGAGGTATGAAAAGGTTCAGAACAAATCAGAGCCGGGACCAAGGAAAGGTGGAGCTCACGATGGTCCATTGTTGGCTGTGGAAGAGGTGATAACAAAGGGACATATTAATGCGAACAGTGGAACCAACAGGGTGACTAGGGTGGGGGAGGGCTGGAGAGAGAGGGAATGCAGGAGCTACCTGAAATTAAAGAAAACAATATTCATACAGCTGGGTTGTAAGCTGCCTTTCTTAATTTAGTTTCGTTTAGAGATATTGCGTGGTAACAGGCCCTTCGGCCCACCGAGTCCACGCTGACCAACGATCGCCTGTACACTAGTTCTATCCTACACACTAATGACAATTTACAGAAGCCAATTAACCTACAAACCTGTGTGTCTTTGGGATGCAGGAGGAAACTAGAGCACCCAAAGAAAATCCACAAGGAGAACGTGCAAACCCCGTACAAACAGTCAGGATCAAACCCTGGTGCTGTAAAGCAGCAACCCTACCACTGCTTCACTGTAGTGCTGTAGATCACGGTTCAGATTGTCCCAGAACTGATTCTGGGCCATCAGTTTGCATTTGGTTAAATATATTAATACAAACTATTATCAGCAAGCAAGTCACATCAAAGAGAAAAAAATACATGTCAGGTTTGGAGTGCTTTTTAGGTTAAATGTTAGATTTGAATTTAATTAGCTAATATTAATGAGCTTTTGGCATAAAAATATAAATTATTTGATGTATCACTGAACAAAGTTTCTAGCTTCATCTTAATTTTCGAGACAACCATGAATGGCTAATGAATGCTGACCAAAATTTGGTTTCATTAAATTAGAAACTAAATATGGGAAGACTGTTGCCTTATTCTCCCTGCTCAGATGAAGAGATAGTGGTAAAGGTATTAACTTGCATACACTTTGTACTTTTCTTGCAAATTTTCTCACTTTTCAATCTCATATTAAATTTGTTGACTCCTTTTAAATGTATTATTCCTTGGGTATCTGTCCCCCACCATTATTCATGTGTCGACGTTAGTACAGTGTGCAGCAGTGGGCTATTTAAGAAAACAGCCTGACGCAGACCCACATGCAGACAGACCTCCAGTAGGGGTCACTTCTGCCCAGCCCAGGAGCTCCAAGACCAGTTGTACCATTGCCTTGCTGTTCCCCTGAGAACAGTTAAATCAACACAGGATGAATACCGAAATTTAAACCTTTTTTTTTCTGTACGATGGCCATCAATAGCAAACACACATAGCCATCAGGAAGGGATGCAAATCTTTTCTTTGTAACATGTGTTATCCACACAATGCCTTTAAGGTAATTCATTAAGGAAATAAATTATCATCCAAGATTAGTGAATCAGGAGTCCGTGTTTTCCTTAAAATTAATTTAAATCTAATTTTTTTTTAATTTGCAGAAATCTTATTGCCTTTTTTATATATATTTTTTGTATATCGGTATGGACAACCATGATCTTATTTCAGTATGTGATGTGAGGCTCCTCGATTCACTGCCGCCCGAGGGGAGAAGCTAACAAATCGCTCAGTTGGTGGCTGACACTGTTCTTGAAGACAGCTCACAAGGAACACTTTGCAGTCTTTTAGAAACTCCACACCAGCTGTCACCCAGCCCCTGAGTTCTGAAAAGCTCCTGTCACTTTGTCCAAAGGGATTTAGCTGGTCAGAGGGAAAAAATTTAAATACAAAGAAACCAGCTAAGAAGCCGGTGAAAGGGATTAAGAGTGCACAAGAGCACATGTGTATGAGACACTAATACATCTTTAGGAAATTTCAGATCCATAAAGCCAGGATTACTGCCAGAGGCAGGGTGGTATACGTACGTGGGGATCTGCACCAGCAGAGTTTTAATCTGCTCACTATTCAAGTTATTACCTCTTTCATCATCAACAATTTCAGATTCTTTTTTTCCTTGTCTTTTTTTTCCAATCGGAGTGAAACAAAACAGAGAGTTTTTAATCTATTTGCTTGCTGACTCACCTGCATGCAAATATGACATTGCATCTTATTTTCTAAAATTATATTTGCACATTTAAAAACAAAAACTGTAAGGTAAAAGGTTTGATCTCTTCAAATTTATTTATTTCCTTGAAATGATTTTTTTGGACATTATTCCTTGTGCCAAAAGTTGACAGAAATTATTTCCGCTGACATATTTTGGAACACTCAAACCAATTTTACTATTTTACTATTTAAGGACCTTAAATAACAAATTATCTCCTTCTTTTAACTTGATATTAGGAAATAAATTTGATGGCATCTGTTGATTATCCTTGCATATTAACCCTGGCGGCAAGTTTGAGAAAATTCATTTCTTGCACTGAACATTATTCCCTTTATCATGTATTTGTACACTGTAGATGGCTCGATTGGAATCATGTATCGTCTTTCTCCTAACTGGTTGGCACACAACAAAAGCTTTTCACTGTACGTCAGTCCACGAGACGATAAACTAAACTAAGGTTACAGATACCATAACTCCATTATAAATAAATCAAAGATTTAATAAAATAAGCAGCATTAAGCGGTCAATATAAAAGCCTTGGCATCTTGTTCAAGGCCAAAGTCTCACTTGCACAGACATCAGGTAAGACAGGGATGAGATGCAGCTGCAACTTTTGAAGGAAATATAGACAACTTGACTTCCATTCTCCATTTGTCTACAAGGGAGGGGCAAACAATGTTAAAAAGCTGTGTCAGATTTCAGCATTACTCTGGAGCAGCAGAAGTGATGGAGGGAATGAACACATCAAGGTTCTGGTATAAAACTGGCAAAATCATTCACGTAGAAATGTCCTCTGAAAAGCTGGGCCAAGCACAATTCTACTATCAAACGTTAGCGATACAGCGTGGAAACAGGCCCCTCGGCCCACCAAGTCTGTGCCACCAGCAATCACCCTGTTAACTAGTACTATCCTACACACTAGAGACAATTTTACAGAAGCCATAGGGAGAACGTACAAACTCTGTACACACAGCACCCGAGGTCAGGATTGAACCCGGGTCAATGGCGATATGAGGCCGCAACTCCACCGCTGTACCACTGTGCCACCTCAAACTTCACGTGGAAATTTGGGGCTGGTGTATTTTAAACATTGCAGGCTAACATACATCCATTTTGTATTACATGCTGTTATTAATTGTTAACTTTCATACCATTTATTCAGATGTGCAAGTTCATTGTAAACTGCAGATTTCCACTTAGTTGTAACCTTCCAGCATTCCAACTGTTAGGGCAGATCTACCCATAGTGAGCAATCCACCCGAGTTTGTGGCACACACACACACACACACACACACACACACACTTGGACCATGTGGTTCTTCTATCAGGAACAGCTGCTAGTGAACTACAAGACGATAGGAGCAGAAGCAAAATTAGGCCATTTGGCCCATCGAGTCTGATCAACAATTCAATCATGGCTGATCTATTTTTCCCTCTCAACCCCATTCTCCTGCCTTCTCCCCATAATCTTTGACGCTCTTATTAATCAAGACCCTATCAAACTCCACCTTAAAAATACCCAATGGCTTGGCCTCCATAACCACCTGTGGTAATGAATTCCACAGATTCGCCACCACCAGTTAAATACATTTTTTGTTTTTGTTTTTGTTTATATTTTACTTCGAACATATAAAACAAAAACAGATGAAAACAAAAAAAATAACAATAAAATGAAATGAACGATAAACCTATACACAACTCAAAGAATAAATTCTCATAAACAACACAAATTAAATCTACATGTTCGAAAAGTAGGAGGAAGTATACATTTATTTATTCCTACACAGAACGTGGCCTCTGACCATGAGGAATGAAGTTGTTCCAGGATTTTGCTGTGATGTGTTGGGACTGAGAAGGGGGCTGGGGAGGGTCATGGAAGCTGGAGAGGGTGGTGGGAAACTGGAGAGGTGGTTGGAGGAACTGGAGAGGAGGGCAGGGGAAGTTGGAGAGGGTGTGAGGGAACTGGCGAGGGGGGTGGTGGAACTGGAGAGGATGGTGGAGGAACTAGAGAGGAGGGTGGGAGAGGTTGGAGAGAAGGGTGGGGGTTGCAGAGAAGGGTGGGGGAGTTGGAGAATAGATAGAGTTGAATGCATAGATTCTTTTATCCGGAATAAGGGATCATATGACATAGGTTTAATGTGAGAGGGGAAAGATTTAATGGGAATCCGAGGAGCAACCTTTTCATACAGAGGCTGGTGGGTATATGGATGAACTGCCAGTGAAGGTAGTTGAGGCAGAAACTGTAACAACATTTAAGAGACACTTAGACAGGTACATGGATAGGGAAGGTTTAGAGGGATACGTAGCAAATGTGGGTATGTGGGACAAGTGTAATGGGACACCTTGGTTGACAGGAGCAAGCTGGGCCGAAGGGCTTGATTCTATGCTGTACCTCTATGACTCTCATAGAGCAGGGAAACTGTAGAGGAAGGTGAGGAACTGGAGAAGGAAGGCAAGAGAAGCTTATAATAGAGAGCGCAGGGCGAGCTGACTATTGGGAGGCCAAGGAAGGGGTCTCGGAATGTTTTCTGGAGATCTTGGGTTTGTGTTAAGGAACTGAAAGTTGGCCAGACTATTTCACTTTGACTCTCATCGTAACTCGGACTGCAGTCAGGAACACTTGGCTGTTGATAGAAGGTATCAACCTGCACACCACAGGTCTCCAGTCCAACAGTGGACTCTATGTCTGCCATTGGAGCGGTTCCTGCCAGAAGTAATTTTAGCCCCAGTCCATTTAAATATCCAACAAAAGGAAATACTTCTACGCACATGGCCAGACATAATACAGAACTGTCCTGGCACTGTTTCTGCCTGTTCATGTCCCACCAAATTAATATCCACCTACCTCGACTCCATCCTATCCCCCCTGGTCAAATCCCTCCCCATCTATGTCCAAGACACCTCGCATGCTCTCCGTCTCCATAATAACTTCTGGTTTCCAGGACCCCACTCCCTCATCTTTACCATGGATGTCCAGTCACTCTACACCTCCATCCCCCACAGGGATGGTCTTGAAGCCCTCCGTTTCTTCCTCGACCGTAGAACCAGCCACTCTACTAATACTCTCCTCCGCCTAGCAGAGCTGGTTCTTACCCTCAACAACTTCTCCTTTGACTCCTCCCACTTCCTCCAAACCCGAGGCGTAGCTATGGGCACTCGTATGGGCCCTAGCTATGCCTGCCTCTTTGTCGGGTACGTCGAACAATCCCTGTTCCAGATGTATACTGGCCCCATCCCCGAACTCTACCTCTGCTACATTGACGACTGCATTGGTGCTACCTCTTGTACCCATGCAGAACTCACTGACTTCATACATTTCACCACTAATTTCCATCCTGCTCTTAAATATATTTGGAACATCTCCGACATCTCCCTACCGTTTCTGGATCTCACCATCTCCATCACAGGAGACAGACTAGTAACCGACATCTACTAAAAATCTACTGACTCCCACAGCTATCTGGACCACACTTCTTCCCACCCTGTTTCCTGTAAAAAATCTATCCCCTACTCCCAATTCCTCCGTCTACGCCGCATCTGCGCCCAGGATGAGGTGTTTCACACTAGGGCATCACAGATGTCCATTCTTTAGGAAATGGGGTGTCCCCTCTTCCATTATAGATGAGGTTCTCACTAGGGTCTCCTCTATATCCCACAGCTCCGCTCTTGCTCCCCCTCCCCCATTCGTAACAAGAATAGAGTCCCCCTTGTTCTCACCTTCCACCCCATCAGCCAGAGTATACAACAAATTATCCTCCAACATTTCCGTCACCTCCAACGGGATCATACTATTGGCCACATCTTCCCATCTCCTCCCCTTTCTGCTTTCCGCAGAGACCATTCCCTCCATAGCTCCCTGGTCCATTCGTCCCTTCCCACCCAAACCACCCCCTCCCCAAGTAGTTTTGCCTGGAACCACAGGAGATGCAACACCTGTCCCTTTACCTCCCCCATCGACTCCATCCAAGGACCCAAACAGTCTTTCCAGGTGAAGCAGTTCACCTGCACCTCCTCCAACCTCATATTTTGTATCCGCTGTTCCAGATATCAACTTCTCTACATCAGCGAGACCAAACGCAGGCTCGGCGATCGTTTCGTTCAACACCTTCGCTCAGTCCGCCTTAACCAACCTGATCTCCCGGTGGCTCAGCACTTCAACTCCCCCTCCCACTCCCAGTCTGACCTTTCTGTCATGGGCCTCCTCCATTGTCATAGTGAGGCCCACTGCAAATAGGAGGAACAGCACCTCATATTTCGCTTCGGCAGCTTACACCCCAGTGGTATGAATATTGATTTCTCTAACTTTAGATAGCTCCTCTGTCCCTCTCTTTCCCCTCCCCCTTCCCAGTTCTCCCACTGTCTTCCTGTCTCCAACTACATCCTTTCTTTGTCCCGCTCCCTCCCCTGAAGTGAAACATATAAGATAATTAGGGGATTGGACACATTAGAGGCAGGAAACATGTTCCCAATGTTGGGGGAGTCCAGAACAAGGGGCCACAGTTTAAGAATAAGGGGTAGGCCATTTAAAACGGAGATGAGGAAGAACTTTTTCAGTCAGAGAGTGGTGAAGGTGTGGAATTCTCTGCCTCAGAAGGCAGTGGAGGCCAGTTCGTTGGAAGCTTTCAAGAGAGAGCTGGATAGAGCTCTTAAGGGTAGTGGAGTGAGGGGGTATGGGGAGAAGGCAGGAACGGGGTACTGATTGAGAGTGATCAGCCATGATCGCATTGAATGGCGGTGCTGGCTCGAAGGGCTGAATGGCCTACTCCTGCACCTATTGTCTATTGTCTATTGAAACGTCACCCATTCGACCCGAAATGTCACCCATTCCTTCTCTCCTGAGATGCTGCCTGACCCGTTGAGTTACTCCAGCTTTTTGTGTTACTTTTGGTCAGACATAATGGCTATTGTACTGATGGTAAGCAAAGCAGTAGAAAATAGGGAGAAATGGCGAGTAGCCTAAAATGGCCTGGAAAATTGATCCTTATTTGTTTAAAGGTGGAGATTATTTTGGATAATAGATGGAGATTATTTTGAGGGTCAGCTTGATACTGGGGCGAGTGTGGTCCTGATCTCCCATGAACCTCATTGGAGACCTTTGAACTAACATTAGTCGGACTACATTATACTTTATCTTGCACTAAATGTTATACCCTTTATCCTGTATCTATATACTATGGATGGCTCGATTGTAATCATGTATAGTCTTCCGCTGATTGAATAGCACACATCAAAATTATTTTCACTGTGCCTTGGTACACGTGACAATAATAAACTAAATTTAACTGAACATTTGCTGCTAACTTTCTCCCATATCTCAGTATTAATTGGTAGGGCGGCACAGTGACGCAGTGGTAGAGTTGCTGCCTTACAGTGCCACAGCACCAGAGGAATGGGTTTGATCCTGACCACAGCTACTATCTGCACGGAATTTGTACATTCACTCTGTGACCGTATGGGTTTTCTCCGGGTGCTCTGGTTTCCTCTCACGCTCCAAAGAGGTGCAGGTCTCTAGGTTAATTGGCTTCGGTAAATTGTCCCTAGTATGTAGAATAGAGGTCGTGTACATGGTGACCTTTGGTTGGCATGGACTTGGTGGGCTGAAGGGCCTGTTTCCACACTGTATCCCTAAAGTCCAAACTCAATCAATGTCAGATCTGCCAGGACCCGTGTGCAGTGATATATGGCAATTTATGGAAAAATAATTGTAAGGCCTCTATAAACAAACCAAAAGGAGTGCCCCATCTGCAACACTCCCATACAAAAAGTGGGATTAGATACATCAATAAATAAACAGGCATAGCCCACATAAACGGAGACTTCTAAAAGTTTGCATTACCATGCAATTGGTCAAAATCAGGGTCAGAATATCCAAACCTCTAAGCCCTGCAATGTTAAAAATCTAAATCTTATATTAATTTTGCACAGCGTGTAAGAAGAAAAGGCACTGAAGGCAGCCTATGGCCAACTTGAAGATGTTCACAGACCAGGTCTTGGACAACTTGAAATGGTTTTCTCATGGATTATTTCCCAAGTCTAGGTCATGCTGGAAGACAGGCATTTTGCTGAACAGATCATTTACAATTAAATTTCTGTGTAATGTTTGGTTAGTTTAATTTGAGGTAGAATCTTAAAAGATGCCTCTGTTGAAGAACAGACATTTTCAGTTTTTTCCAGGTATCCCACTGCATCAGATAGTGCAGGCCAGGTAATGCACAGTAATGTTGCAATGAATATCTCGACCAGTATCAGCAAAGTACCTTAAATACACATGGCTATACTTGAATGGCAACTTAACTCCCTTTAGCCAATTAGCATGACATTATGAGAATTTTATCTCTGACTTTTGTACCAACCAAAATCAGTTACGGTTGTTCAACTCATTTCATTTAGCTTAGTAAGGGAGAGAAAATAACTTTCAAATACAGATCCCAGAGATTGGATAAGAGAGTTGTGACCCATTTTTGTTTCATTGTGTAACTTTACAATTCTTGCTCATGTTACACTACCTCTGTACGCCTGTCAGTGGACTGTGGGAAAACACCAAGCACAGGTCAGAAACCTCTCTCAACGAGGGAAAGATGATCAGCAATCAGCGTTTCTCCATCTTCCATCAGATAGATTTGGATGCCTAAGTGGTCAGGGCTGCAAAGCGAGACACACAGTTTGAAAGTGGAAATAAAATAAAATGCAGAAAAGTATTAATATTATTGATGATGAGGAAAACACAGGGTGACATGGTGGTGCAGTGGTATAGTTGTTGCCTTCGAGCGCCAGAGACCCGGGTTCGATCCTAACTACAGGTGCTGTCTGTAGGTAGTTTGCATGTTCTTCCTGTGACCATGTGGTTTTCTGCGGGTGCTACACTTTCCTCCCACATTCAAAAGCCATACAGTATTTGTGATTTATTGACTTCTGCAAATTGCCCCGAGTGTGGAGGATAGAACTAGTGTAATCGCTGGTTGCCACAGACTCGGTGTGCTGAAGGGCCTGTTTCTATGCTGTATCTCTAAACTATGTAGCGTATTGGTGATGAGGGCAGTTTCTGATTTCTAAAATGCATTCAGTGTCAATGCATTTAAACAGGTTAAACAAGTTCCAATAAATGGCACGATAATTTTTATGAACTGACAGTTCCCTCCCAAGCAAAATATTTTATTTGTTGTTATTTTCATTTATGTCATTACTCGCCACCTCCCGCTATACGCTAAATGGTTGAAACTGTTTTGAACTTGCAGATGTTGAGATGATGTCTGGAGGTTGCTAAGCAACAGAGCACGTGGCCATTGCAATGGAGATGCTGCCTTCTTTTCTACTGAGCATGTTTTTTTATGCATTTGTCAATTACTTTTAAGCTTGTCATCTGGCATCTCCGAGGTTCAAAGTAAGTTTGGCATAACCAGCAAAGCAAGCAACGTGCAGGACATAATCTCTTTTTCAGCACGGTATTTTCACACAGGTATTTTTAGTTTAGTTTCCAGATACAGCACAGAAACAGGTCCTTCGGCCCACCGAGTCCACGCCGACCAGCGATCCCCGTACACTAACACTATCCTGCACGGTAGGGACAATTTACTATTTTTACCGAAGCCAATTAACCCACGTCTTTGGAGTGTGGGAGGAAACCAGAGCACCTGGAGAAAACCCCTGTGGTCATAGGGAGAACATACAAACTCCGTACAGACAGCACCCGTAGTCAGGATCGAACCGGTGCCGCTGCGCTACAAGGCAGCAACTCTACTGCTGCACCACCATGCCACTCCATAATACTTTTCTCAATAGACAGATTTGGAATCTGAAATAGGATTCAGCGTTATTGGCTACAAGTTCGCCCTGTGATATTTGTTGCACAACCCATTTTGCTCATCCAGGTGAGGATAAGAGTTCCTATTTCAGCAGCAGCTATTCCTTCAATAAGTAGAACACCAAAAAACATATCTATTTTGGAGGTTTAACACGGTAAAAAAAAGCCAAAGGCACATCACAGACAACTGGTTTGGTTTAGACACGTGAGGATGATTTCTGGCTTGTGACGTCAATTATCCATGTTCTCCAGCAATGCTGCCTGACCCACAGAGTTACTCCAGCACTTTGTGTCCTTTTCACAGAAAGGTGCATTGAGTGTGGTGTTCTACTGGTGCGACAGAGAACAGCAGATGCTGGTTTATAAGAAAAGACACAAAATCCTGCAGTAACTCAGCAGGTCAGACAGCATCTCTGAACATGAATAGGTGAATTTTTCATCAGAACATGAATAGGTGAATTTTTGGGTCGGGACCCTTTCAGGGTACACACCGGAACAATAGAATCAGACAGCAAACAGCTTATGGTGTGGACTGACAGGAAGGTAGGAAGGACTGTGGAACAACATAATTTATAATGCTCTTCTGTCTATATGAACTGTTGTCATTTTATGCTGTTTGTAGACCCATGCGCCATGTTTTGATTGCTGAAAAAATAATTGATAAAACTAATTTCCTGAAAAATTGATCAGCATTGTTTTTACCTGCTTTTACTCCAACTGCAGCCTGCCCTGTAGATTTGGATTGGGGTCTGGATGGTGTGGGGAAATGATAAAGACAGGTTGGAGCAGCAGAATAGGATGGAGCAGCCATATATATAGATTCACCACCAGACCATCACCAACCTATACCAATTGCCTTATCTACAAATCCAGGATTGACAGAATTGCTTCTACACATGACACACACTTCAAGTTTAGTTCAATTAGTCTCGAGATACAGTGTGGAACCAGGCCCTTCAGCCCATCGAGAGTCCATGCCAGCCAACGATTGCCCATACACTAGCTCTATGTTATCCCTGTTTTGCAACTTGCACATCAGGGGTGATATACAGAAGCAAATTAGCCTACAAACCTGAAATAGACGAAATTCTGGAGAAACTCAGCGGATCAGGCAACACCGCTGGAGAAAAGGAGTAGGTGACGTTTCGGGTTGGAATCCTTCTTCCAACCTGAAACGTCACTTACTCCTTTTCTCCAGAGATGCTGCCTGACCCCTTGAGTCAATCCAGCATTTTTTGTCTATCTTCGGTGAAAACCAGCATCTGTAGTTCCTACAAACCTGCACGTCTTTGAAATGTGGGAGGAAACCGGAGCACCCAGACAAAACCCATGGAGAACGTGTAAACTGCTTCCACACAGCATCTGCAGTCAGGATCGAACCCGGGTCTCTGGCCCTGCAAGGTAGCAGCTCTACCGCTGTTAAGTGCTTTAAAGGATATTCTACAGGCCTGCCTTGACATTTATGAACTTTAATATTTATGCAACAGGCTTCTTCCAGACGAGACAACCTGCCATCAGTAAGAACTCCTGGTATCATTTTCTGTTGCACTGTGAAGTCATTTAATCCCTCTACACAGGTAAGAGCATTCATATCACTTTCCCTGTGGACCATGGGAAATATGAGGATCGAGGACACAAGGTTTTGTCTGCATTTTAGTTTGTATCCTATTGCAAGAGAACACAGACAGCCGTCATGTTTTAGTTTAGATTAGTTGAGAGATATCACGTGAAAACAGACCCTTTGGCCCAACGAGTCCGCGCCGACCAGCTATCCCCGTACACTAACACTATCGTACACACATTAGGGACAATTTACAATTTTACCAAGCCAAATAGCCTACAAACTTGTACATGTTTGGAGTGCTGGAGGAAACTGGAGCACCCAGAGAAAACCTACACAGGTCATGGGGAGAACGTACAAACTCCCAACAGACAGGTCGGGAGCTTTGTTGCTTTAAGTATTCACCCTTAACACTCTGCCTTCCATTTAAATCAAAAAGGATTCCACTTCCTCAGTATTCAGTTGTTTGTGGTCATCTGCAAACCATCATGCAGATCTGTGCCCAGTAACACATTCACACTGTGTCAGTCATCTGTTTCACCTTTGTCCCAGCCAAGCTAATAAGTTCCTGGTTGGCGACCTGGTGACCAGGACTATTCCTCCAAACCTGGATTCTAACTCATGTTGGGAACCCAGACACAGCTGGCCTGTTTGAGAGGCCAAAAGCATTACCAAGCAGATAGTTGGCATACTTCATAACTGTGTTATAATGACCCAAATTTTATCAACAGCTGAACAACAGCAAATTCAACAGGAGGAGAAGCAGGAACAAGGAGAATCACAGCCATCAGTAGCAACAGCTTTAGTGAGCTCATTCAAGACTTCTTCACTTTAAAGATCCGCCATCCATCAATAATTTCATATTCCATGTCACTGACCGCATCAATTGCCTCGTTTGCAAATGTAAACATAGCCCCAGAGGCCCGTGTTCATTCCTGACTGTGGGTGCTGTCTTTTCGGAGTTTGTACGTTTTCCCTGTGACCAAGTGGGTTTCTCCGAGTGCTCCAGTCACCTCCTAAATTCCAAAGACATGCAGGTCCGTAGGTTATTTGGCTTCTATAAATTGTCCCGAGTGGGTTGGACATTGACCTGGTGTACTATCTCCAGACTGGAGATACAGTGCCATCCCTTTCCCAAACTTTCCCGCTGCAAGAAGATAAGACTGTAATCAGCACTTCTGAAAGTCTGCCGGCACCAGTCAATGTGGTGATTCTTTGTGTACTGTGTAGGTGTGGTCTGCTATATGGTTTTACTGGATTGTATGCAAAAATAAAGAACTTTGCTATACCTAGGTAGACGTGACAATAAAGTATCTTTGAATCATTGAAACTAAACTAAACTAAACACCAACTGTTCAAAATGATTAACTAACTTCACATGCAATATTAATCCACATCTACCTAATCGTTTTTCTGGTTTTCTCACTCCTATCAATCTGAAGAAGGGTTCCTAACCAAAAAGTCACTTGTCCACCTCATTCTCCAATGCTGCCTGACTGGCTGAGTTCTTGCAGCACCTTGTGTTTTGCACAAGATTCTAGCATCTGCAGATTCTTGCGTCTCCACCTATATCAAATAGACTTACAGAAATCATTCAGGATACTGGTGTTCAAGTCACATAGTCACTTGGTCACACTGGCCACATGGTCATTTATTTCTCTTTGTGCTGCTACATACTGTTTTCCGAACAGCTTCAGTTTGGGAGGTAAAAGGCTTCCATTGAGAGTACCTGAACTGATGTACAGCACTTTGGTCAACGTGGGTTGTTTTTAAATGTGCTATACAAATAAAATTGACTTGACTTGACTTGACTAGTTTGGATGGCCGTCTACGCTGGTAGACCTTGAGAACCTCATTAGAGATTGATCGATATGGTTTAGCAGCAGGCATAAAGAAAACATTCAATGTAGAACTCAAAAATACATTATTTATTTCACATGTTGAAATCCTTCTCCACTCACCTGTGGCCTTGTCATTCATTAATTATTAGCTCATCGTGGTAATTAATATGGATTCTGTATTCCGCATTCCCACATCATATAATAATTAGCTTATAATAAATCTCCAGTAGAATGAAATATTTAACGTTACCAGCCAGTTGAAAATTTTCACATTCATCAACCTAGAAATTAGATCATGTAACATTGTTTATTTCAGCAATACGCTTACCATGAATTATATCAATACGTTTTTTTCAGAGCCATCATCATAGAGCATGGAAACAAGCTCTCCAACTCAAGTTGTCCATGCTGACCAAGATGACCATCTGTGCTTGCCCCATTTCTCCATTTGATCCCCTATCCCTCCAAATCCTTCCTATCCATGTACCTGTCCAGATGTCTCTTAGTGTTTGTCATTGCACCTGCCTCAACCACTTCCTCTGGCAATTCATTCCATATATCCACTACCCTATGTGGGGAAAAAATGCCCCTCCTGATATTCTTAAAATTTTCCCCTCTCAACCTAAACATATGCCCTCGAGTTCCTGATTTTTCCAATCCTGAAGGAAGGATTGTGTGCATTCATGTTATCTATGGCATCATGATTTTATACACCTCTGTAAGATCATCCTTCAGCCTTGTACACCAAGATATAACACCCTAGCCTGCTCAACCTCTCCAAAAACTTAGTCCCTTGGCGCAGTGGCAAAGGTTCAGCCATACACTAATTCTATCCTACACACCAGGGAATTTTGTTTTACAGAAGCCAATTAACTCATAACCTGCACGTCTTTGGAATGTGGGAATGTGGGATGGATGTTTCTTTTTTTTGTTTTGTGTTGGTTTGTGATTGTGTGTGTAATTGTTTATTTTTATTGCTCTTATTGTTGGACTGTGGGTAATGGAATTTCGTCCAAAAGACTTGTTTTTTTTGGATGACAATAAAGGCTATTCTGATTCTGATTTTGATTCTGAAGAAACTGGAGCACCTGGAGGAAACCCATGCAGTCACAGGGAGAATGTGAAAACTTTGTAAAGACAGCATCTTTAGTCAGGATCGAACACAGGTCTCAGGCGTTGTAAGGCAGCAACAGTTTTGCTATGCCGCTGTGCCGCACCAGAGGTTCTAATGCATTCCCATTAATTAACTGGAGAGACATTGAACTGCAGATGCTGGAATCTTGAGCAAAGCACAAAGTGCTGGTGTAACTCAACGGGTTAGGCAGCATCTGTGGAATGAATGGATAGGCAATGTTTCGGGTTAGGACTCTACTACAGAGCCGAGGATACATCTGATGTACAAGCTCCAGATTCAGAAGAAAGGTCCCAACTTGAAACGTCACCTTTCCATTCCCTCCACAGATGCTGCCTGACCTGCTGTTCCTCCATCACTTTGTGATTTGCCCATTAATTAGTTGCTAACTTGGTGAACAAACCATAACAAGTTATCCTCCATTGTTTATATTTTGAGTGAACAATTCCAGGAAAGGACCATCAAATTTTAGACTTTAGCGATACAGCATGGAAATAGGCCCTTCGGCCCACCGAGACAAAGCCAACCAGCGAACACCACAAACACTAACACTATCCTACACACTAGGAACAATTAACAATTTTTATCAAAGCCAATTAACCTACAATTTGGAGTGTGTATTTGGAGTGTGGGAGAAAACTGGAGCACCCAGAGAAAACCCATGTGGTCACAGGGAGAATGTACAAACTCCGTACAGACAGCACCTGTAGTCTGGATGGAACCCGGGTCTTTGGCGCTGTAAGGCAGCAGCTCTACCGCCGTGTCACCCTGTTTTTCTCACCTGCATTAACCAAGCCCGTGCCACCACTTCCTAGTCTGACAGTGCTTAGATCAATTCGGGAGGAATAATCTGTGGGAAATCCCTCCCTTGTTTCTTAAGTCAGTCAAGCAAGTTCCAAGAGACCACAGTCACTGATATCACCAGTCCCCATTAACCACCTACCTTCTGAAACATGAGAGGTCTAAACCTCAAAGCCATTCATTCAGCTCCTTTGAACCCTTGCAGTGAATCCAGGTTCACCGCATGTGTAGCCAATTTATTCCAGAGTTTGAAGACTATCTGTGAAAAGAAGTTAATACTCTGCCTTTGTAACATGTTCTGATGCCCCCTTAATCCTTCTTTGTCCATTTAGCTTCAATAACCTCTTCACTTAGACAGATTCTAATCCTTTCATCATTATAAAGACTTCAATCCTAACTCCCAATGTCTCTGTTTTTTTTCACAATACAAAGCCATGGCTTTGAAGGCTGTCCTGATAATTAAGGGCCCTTAAACTAGGTATTAATTGAATGGCCCTCCAAATATTTCAGGTTCTCAATATCCCTTATCATGTAAGCGGACCAATTTAGACTCAGTATTCGAGATGTCAGTAGACCAGAAACATATAAGATGAGGGTATTGTTTTATATTGAAATTGAATCTTTATTTTTAATTTTTCTAGTTATCTATATGAGCACGCACTGAATTAAAAGCTTCACAACCCTAATTATGAACTGATGATTCACCTCTAATAATTGTTAGTAGCTTCTACCTTCAACTATCTCCTCTGGCAGCTTGTTCCATCTACCCACTACCCTATGTATATAAGTGACCCCTCAAGTTCCTATTAAATCTTTCCCCCTTCACCTTAAACCTATCTCCTCTTGTTCTCAATTCCAATGGCAACATCCTTGTAAATCTTCTCTGCATCCTTTCTAGCATCTTTGTTATAACATGGTGGCCAAAACTAAACACAATACTCTAAACGTGGCCCTAGTCCCAAATACCACTCAGTCAACATTATATAATGGATTGATTTACACAGTAGAGCATGCATTTTATATACCGTAGCCTCTTATGATGACTACTATGAGGGAAAAAGCTTAAGTTGATTTTATATTTCTTATTCTACAAATTCAGTATTACCTTCAACGCTATGCTGTAGCATTAGAACCACATCAACTACAGTTGCCCCTCCTGATGTAAAATAATTAATTCCAATTTACACTAGGAACTCCAACTAAACTCCACACGACATATTGCCTTGATTGCACTAGGGACTTGGGGCTTTGTTTTTATTTTTCACTATATTGTTTGTTTTTATGTATTCAACCTCTTTTTGTTGATTATTTTGGTGTCTCCTGAGTACTATGTTTGCGTATCTTTTGAACTGCTGCAAATAAGAGTTTCATTGATCCTTTTCAGGACATGTGGCAATAAAATGCTCTTGACCCTTGACTTTCTTGAACAAAAATCTTTGATCAGTAATATTAAATCTGTTCCCATTTCCATAAACGTCGCATACTCATTTTGCCAATCAAAAAAACATAGTTTCAGCTGATTTTTTTAAGTGCTATTTACTCTATACTATTTGAGCAGCTGTTTGCCAGTTGTTCCAGATGTCAACTTCTCTACATCGGTGAGACCAAACGTAGGCTCGGCGATCGTTTCGCTCAACACTTCCGCTCAGTCCGCCTTAGCCAACCTGATCTCCCGGTGGCTCAGCACTTCAACTCCCCCTCCCACTCCCAGTCTGACCTTTCTGTCATGGGCCTCCTCCATTGTCATAGTGAGGCCCACTGCAAATTGGATGAACAGCATCTCATATTTCGCTTGGGCAGCGTACACCCCAGCGGTAGGAACATTGATTTCTCTAACTTCAGATAGCTCCTCTGTCCCTCTCTTTCCCCTCCCCCTTCCCAGTTCTCCCATTGTCTTCCTGTCTCCAACTACATCCTTTCTTTGTCCCGCCCCCTGACATCAGTCTGAAGGAGGGTCTCGACCCGAAAGGTCACCCATTCCTTCTCTCCTGAGATGCTGCCTGACCTGCTGAGTTACTCCAGCATTTTGTGATACCTTCGATTTGTACCAGCATCCTACTATATGCTACTATTTGATATTCTTCCTATAAATTTGGTTTTGGATTTGACTAGTTAGCCATTTTCGCTTTATTTATCTTTGTGACTTAATTTACCTGGCTTTGCACCATGTATAAATGGTTTTAAAAATGTAATTTTGTGGGTAACTTAGTATTTCTATTTAGTACGCAAAACAAAGCACTTTGCTATACCAGGTACACGTGACAGTAAAGTACTATTGAATCATTGATTCATTGAAGAGTAAGCTTTTCAATCAACTTTATTCATATTGTCTACTTTAATTCATAAATTCTATACTTATGATCTGCCACAATCAATGCATTTTAAAGTGTTATTTTGGCTAAGGCAAAGAATTCAATACTAGAAGATCTTCCTTCCCAATATTATCCTTTCCACACTATCAGTGTAGAAATGAAAATAACCACAGATGATCACCTTTTCACCAGAATCATAATCTTATCAAAATATATTTCAATCCCAATTTACATTAACGAGGCTGGATTTGGAGTATCGTATTCAGTTTTGCTCACTCTGCTGCAGGAAAGATGCCATGAAGCTGCAAAGAGTGCAGAGAAGATTTACAACTGTTGCCAGGATGATAGACTAAGTTATAGTGAGTAGTTGGGTAGGAGGAGGAATTTATTTATCCAGAGGGTGGTGAATCTGTGGACTTCATTGCTACAGAAGGCATGGAGGCCAGGTCATTAGGTATTTTTAGGGCATTAGGTATTTTTAAAGTAGAGATTGATAGGTTCTCGATTAGTAAAGGCATCAAAGGTTACAGGGTGAAGGTAGGAGAATGGGGTGGAGAGAGAACAATTTTTCAGCCATGATCGAATGGCGGAGTATACTCGATAGGCCAAATGGTTTAATTCTGTTCCTATATCTTTTGGTCTTAAGGTCTTATGGCCATGACCTTATTCCTTGGAGGTGTCTAAAATCATGATGAGAATAGATAGGTTGAATGCACAGAGTCTTGTTTCCCAGCATAGGGAAATGAAAAATTGGAGGGCATACGCTTAAGGTGAGAGGGAAAAGATTTATGAGGAAGCTGCGGGCCAAATTCTTCACTCAGTGGATGGTGGTATATAGAACAAGCTGCCAGAGGACATAGTTGAGGCAGGTATAATTACAGCATTTAACAGACATTTGGAGATGTAAATGGATAGAAAAGATTTAGAGGGATATAGACCGTGGACTCATTGGGCCCAAACCTCTCCTGCATTGGTGCAGCACCCTCACCTCCCCCTCCCCCTCCCCCTCCCCTTCCCCCCCCACTCCATCCCCCTCAACCCCTTTTATTCTCCCTCCTCTCCCCTCCCTCCCGCCTCCCTCCACCCCCTCCTTCCCTCCCTCCCCCCTCCCTCCCTAGGAGATAGGTTTAAACTTTTAAATGTGAATAACTTTAAAAATATAACACCGATTTCGATGAAACTTCTTCCATTAGCACCAAAGGGACGATGGTGAGTAAGGTGGGTCTAAAATTGTTACGCTATTGTGTACCGTTTTGGCTGTAGTTCAGGAACAAACAAACAAACAAACAAGAGTTTTAGTATATAGATGATCAAATGCTGACCAATGGTTCCAGCTTAGATGGGGTATCTTGGTTGGCAGGGTTGAGATGGGCCAAAGGGCCTGGTTCCATGCTGTATGACACTCTACTATAATTAGTGATATGTTTTGTATAACATTATCTTTCACATATGAAGTTTGCTATAAAGATCTTGATTTCCTGATGAGCAAAAGGAAGATAGAATTTTCATATTAACCGTTATGATCCCACAGAAAGGCTTGCCTTATGATTTTCCAAACTCAGTCATATTGGCCAAACAATGGCATTCGCAAACTAACATTTAACTCTCTATGTGAAATTCTTTTACTCTCTATTTTAGCAGAGGCATACAACCATTAAAATTATATGAATTAATGTTTGATTCAAATTGGTGGGCAGAGGAATATTGTTCCAATAAAGTGAAGTATCCAGCACCTCCTCTCATCAATTGTCAGAGAAGCAGTTCTGATCTTGTGTCACTTTAGAAATTGTTGATCTCAGGCCTTGTGTGAGATATTGTAATAAATAACTGGCTAAATCAAGTCTGTGCAGTTTCATAAAGCAGTAAACCTTTGAAATATTAATATTTTCATATTTCCCACCATTTGCTTTCAATGTATATTGCAACGAAAGCAGGCGGAAAACCTTCCCATAGGGGTCACTAATGGATCATTGAATAGAGGCTGAAATTTCTCCAACGTTACTGAGTATGAGGCGAGTATGGATTTGTACAAATCTGTTTCTCGCTGTGCGGTTGTTTTCTAAATAAATCTCTTCTGCACTGTGCCCAGATAGGATTCTGTATCTGGCACCGTGCAGCTGATCAGTGAAGCAGCCTGTATCTGGCACCTTCATTTTGCCAGCCACAAGCTGCCTTCTGCAGCCCACCATTCATTGCAGAGTCAGGCCCGGAGCAAGATCGCAAAACAACAAAATGCAAATCAGATGTGGCTTGCGTTGCTGAAACTGAGATGGCTGTGGTTCTCTGCAGCTTATCCTGCCCCTGGGGAGCGGATTTTACAGACCTGACTAACCTGCAGCATCGCTTAGACCCACTGATAGCCTCGCAGGACATGGCACCAGCTATGCCACCGTACTCAATGCCTGGTAGGTCATACCTAGAATATTAACTATTGCCACGGTGGGTCAAATAATTTAAAAAAAATATGGGCAAATGATGAAGCTTGCTGTAGCCACCAGAATCCTAGGTTCATATAACATGGAAATAGGTCATTCAGTCCAACCTGTTCATGCTGAGCAAGATGCGGCATCTAAGCTGGTCCCATTTATGCATTCTGTCTGTCTGTCTGTCTGTCTGTCTGTCTGTCTGTCTGTCTGTCTGTCTGTCTGTCTGTCTGTCTGTCTGTCTGTCTGTCTGTCTGTCTGTCTGTCTGTCTGTCTGTCTGTCTGTCTGTCTGTCTGTCTGTCTGTCTGTCTGTCTGTCTGTCTGTCTGTCTGTCTGTCTGTCTGTCTGTCTGTCTGTCTGTCTGTCTGTCTGTCTGTCTGTCTGTCTGTCTGTCTGTCTGTCTGTCTGTCTGTCTGTCTGTCTGTCTGTCTGTCTGTCTGTCTGTCTGTCTGTCTGTCTGTCTGTCTGTCTGTCTGTCTGTCTGTCTGTCTGTCTGTCTGTCTGTCTGTCTGTCTGTCTGTCTGTCTGTCTGTCTGTCTGTCTGTCTGTCTGTCTGTCTGTCTGTCTGTCTGTCTGTCTGTCTGTCTGTCTGTCTGTCTGTCTGTCTGTCTGTCTGTCTGTCTGTCTGTCTGTCTGTCTGTCTGTCTGTCTGTCTGTCTGTCTGTCTGTCTGTCTGTCTGTCTGTCTGTCTGTCTGTCTGTCTGTCTGTCTGTCTGTCTGTCTGTCTGTCTGTCTGTCTGTCTGTCTGTCTGTCTGTCTGTCTGTCTGTCTGTCTGTCTGTCTGTCTGTCTGTCTGTCTGTCTGTCTGTCTGTCTGTCTGTCTGTCTGTCTGTCTGTCTGTCTGTCTGTCTGTCTGTCTGTCTGTCTGTCTGTCTGTCTGTCTGTCTGTCTGTCTGTCTGTCTGTCTGTCTGTCTGTCTGTCTGTCTGTCTGTCTGTCTGTCTGTCTGTCTGTCTGTCTGTCTGTCTGTCTGTCTGTCTGTCTGTCTGTCTGTCTGTCTGTCTGTCTGTCTGTCTGTCTGTCTGTCTGTCTGTCTGTCTGTCTGTCTGTCTGTCTGTCTGTCTGTCTGTCTGTCTGTCTGTCTGTCTGTCTGTCTGTCTGTCTGTCTGTCTGTCTGTCTGTCTGTCTGTCTGTCTGTCTGTCTGTCTGTCTGTCTGTCTGTCTGTCTGTCTGTAAAACACCCATCTTGTTTGTTCCGTATGTTTGTGCCATAGTTGTTTCTTTGTGCGGTTTTCATTCACAAAAAAAATGGTACACGATAGCGTGACAATTTTAGGACCACCTTACTCACCTTAAGGGGGGATGGAGTGGGTGAGTGGGGGGAGGGGAGGAGGGGGATAAGGGGGGTTCAGGGGGGATGGAGTGGGTGAGTGTGGGGGAGGGGAGGAGGGGGGATAAGGGGGTTTGAGGGGGGATGGAGTGGGTGAGTGGGGGAGATGAGAGTAGGGGAGGAGAGGGTGCTGCACCAATGCAGGAGAGGTTTGGGCCCAACGGGTCCACTTGGTCTAGTATTTCTCTAAACCTTTTCTATCCATGTACCTATCTGAGTACCTTTTACAAGTTGCTATTGTTCCTGCCTCAACAGCTTGTTTCATATATCTTCTGTTGAAAAACCTACTGAATTTTTTCTCTCTTACCTTAAACCTATGCCATCTAGTTCTTGACTCCACTATCCTGGGAAAAATACTCAGTGCATTCACCCTATCTACTCCCCTCATTGTCTTATACATCTGTACAGGATCACCACTTGGACTCATGCGCTCCAAGGAATAAAGTCTTAGCCTGCTTAACCTCTCCTTATAGCTCATGCCCACGAGTTATGTACTTACCCATGTGAACGCAACTACTGTTTCCTCCCTGGTTTGAACTCAGAGTAAGGCGCTACCTAGGTTATGATAGGAGTGGAATAAATTGAATGAATAAAACATCCCCTTTATTACTGCCAGACTGACGTTCATCTGTTTCCAGCTCATCAGCTCTGTTTCCAGGCCTCATATTTTGGGGCCAGCCAGGATTTCAGATACCTACACTCAATCCACCTACACTCAATCCACCTACACACAATCCACCTACACACAATCCACCTACACTCAGACCACCCACACACAATCCACCTACACTCAATCCACCCACACTCAATCCACCTACACTCAATCCACCTACACACAATCCACCTACACACAATCCACCTACACTCAATCCACCTACACTCAGGTCACCTACACTCAGTCCAGGGTGACACAGTGGTGCAGCGGTAGAGTTGCTGCCTTACAGCGGCAGAGACCCGGGTTCGATCCTGACTACGGGCGCTGTCCGTACGGAGTTTGTACGCTCTCCCTGTGTCCACGTGGGTTTTCCCTGGGTGCACCGGTTTCCTCCCACACTCCAAAGATGTACATGCTTGTAGGTTAAATGCCTTTGTTAAAAAGATTGTAAATTATCCCTAGTTTGTACGATAGTGCCAGTGCATGGGGATCTCTGTTCAGCGTGGGCTCGATGGGCCAAAATTTATCTCTAAACTAAATTAAACTAAAGCTTCTTGCTACAGTTCTGCTTCCATGTCCTGCAATCCACACTCTCCATCATATGCTGCCACTCTTTAACTCCTGCAGCTCTGGGAGCAGTCTGAAGAAGGGTCCCAACTCGTGACACATCCTATCCATGTTCTCCACAGATGCCGCCTGACCTGCTGAGTTATCCAGCAGTTTGTGTCTATTTATGTCTGAAAAGTTAGCCCATTATTTTAAACAATTTCATGAAGAACTGAAAGATGAGGCGCTGTTCTTTGAGCCAACATTGATGCTTCTCAGAACCAAGTAAGAGGGTAAGGGAAGTCAGGGTGTGAGCAGGTGGAATATTAAAGCGCGAGATCACTGCACAGTCAAGGACATTATTGCTATTGCTCCCTCTTGTTCAGGCTGTAGGTTTAATAATGATTCTCCTGATTCATGTGCACCTCCTCACCTTTAGATTGTTTCCACACGCTCTACCCCCCCCCCCCCCCCCACGTTTACTGCATTATCATCCTTGTTATCATTTCATCTCTTCTGCCTTCTGTCCTAACATAGAATGCCTGTTTTCTTTCTTCATCTCTCTGAATGTGTCATTGCTTAAAACCACATATGTCTCTAAATTTTATTGGTATCAACATAGAAACATAGACAGCTAGAAACATAGAAAATAGGTGCAGGAGAAGGTCATTTGGTCCTTCGAGCCAGTAGCGCCATTCAATATGATCATGGCTGAGCATCCAAAATCAGCACCCCATTCCTGCTTTCTCCCCATATCCCTTGATTCCGTTAACCCTAAGAGCTCTATCTAACTGTCTCTTGAACAAATCCAGTGAATTGGCCTCCATTGCTTTCTGTGGTAGAGAATTCCACAGATTCACTCTCTCTGGGTGAAAAAGATTTTCCACTTCTCAGTCCTAAATGGCCTACCCCTTATTTTTAAACTGTGACCCCTGGTTCTGGACTCCCCTAACATGGGGAACATTTTCCCTGCATCTAGCCTGTCCAATCCCTTAAGAATTTTATATGTTTCTATAAGATCCCCTCTCATCCTAAATTCCAGTGAATATAAGCCCAGTCGATCCATTCTTTCATCATATGTCAGTCCTGCCATCGTGGAAATTAACCTGATGAACCTATGCTGCACTCCCTCAATAGCAAGAATATCCTTCCTCAAATTAGGAGACCCAAAACTGCATACAATACTCCAGGTGTGGTCTCACAAAGGCCCTGTATAACTGCAGCATGACCTCCTTGCTCCTATACAAATCCTCTCGCTATGAAGGCCAACATGCCATTTGCTTTCTTCACTGCCTGCTGTACCTGCATGCTTACTTTCAGTGACTGATGTACAAAGAGACCCAGGTCTCGTTGCACCTCCCCTTTTCCTAATCTGACACCAGCCCATGTGATTTTATATCCACAAAGGCCATAGGTTACAAACCTTCCTGGCTTAGGATTTCTACCTCTTGACATATGCTTGGTGATACTGCCCCCACGCCACTCCTCTATTATCCACTTCCATGATCTCACCAATGGCCTGAACTCACCAACCTTTCCATCTGATTTTGGCCTCAAACTGCAGCCAGTGATCTCATTTCAACATAGTTTAGTTTATTGTCATGTGTGCTGACATACAGTGAAAAGTTTTTGTTGTGTGCTAACCAGTCAGCATAATGACAATACATGATTATAACTGAGCCATCTACAGTGTGCAGGATAAAGGGAATAACGTTTACTGCAAGATAAAGTCCAGTAAAGTCCAATTAAAATTAGTCTGAGGGTCTCCAATGAGATAGATAGTAGCTCAGGACCGCTCTCTTGTTGTTGATAGGATGGTTCAGTTGCCCGATGACAGCTGGGAAATAACTGTCCCTGAATCTGGAAGTGTGCGTTTTCATACTTCTGCACCTTTTCCCTAAAGGGAGAGGGGAGAAGAAGGAATGACCGGGTTGAGACCAAAGGGAGTCAACATTTGGGTACACAAATGAGCACTTGTAATGGGAACGGTAGTGGTTGTGGTGCCGATAGTTTGCAGACCTTATAAAACAATGAAAAGTTGCCCAAATGATTAGAGAGGACTGCTGTAAATAGTTCTCCTCATCAACTCACATATCATTCATTCCATAATTGATATTTCTTGGAGAAAGTTCTTTGGTTCCTCACTAATGGGGACGCACAGTGGTGCGGCGGTAGAGTTGCTGCTTTCCAGTGCCAGAGACCCAGGTTCGATCCTGACTATGGGTGCTGCTGGTATGGAGTTTGTACGTTCTTCCTGTGACCCTGCGGGTTTCCTCCTACACTGCAAAGACATCCAGGTTTGCAGATTAATTGGCTTCAGTAAGAATAGTATATTGTCCCTAGTGTGTAGGATAGTTCAAGTGTATAGGGATCACTGGTTGGCAATGACACGGTGGAATGAAGGCCT
Source organism: Rhinoraja longicauda (assembly GCF_053455715.1). Classification (NCBI taxonomy): domain Eukaryota; kingdom Metazoa; phylum Chordata; class Chondrichthyes; order Rajiformes; family Arhynchobatidae; genus Rhinoraja; species Rhinoraja longicauda. Next base: position 52,474,266 of record NC_135959.1, on the reverse strand, counting down.
GTTTCCGTGATGTATCTCTTTACTAAACTAAACTAAACTAAATAATTTATTTGTAACATATGAGCAAAAGCCTGTCACGTTAGTATTACATTTTTATATAATGATTTGTGCTTTTGGGCCTTGCATCAATGTAATATAATCTAACATCATATGATCACTACCATGTTATTAACTACTGTAATGAGGGTGTGAGTTTTCAGATCTCTTATTTCTATCTGCACCCATTGAAACTAAAATTGATGAATTGATACATCTCTGGGCTGTCCTCCCTCAGAGCATAGCTGCATGCTGGGAGCACGCCGTTGATGAATTTACCATAAATATTCTTCTAAGAAATAAAAAAAGCAGAGAATTTAAGACATCAATTTTACATCAGAATTTCCCTAAATGATTCATATACTTCTTACGTCGCATTTGCTTGTAATGTGCAGATTGAGATAAGTGAACACATTCTGAGATTATAAAATTCTCACTTCCCAGCCTTGTGAAAAAAAAATCAATTTTCCATGGCAATCATAAGAAGGTGGAAAGGGAAAGCTCTATTAGTGACATGGTAATCTAAAATTGTAAAATTATTATCTTTCATTGGTTAGTAGTTCCTTTGAATGAGCCATCGGTTTCAAAATCTATCCTGATTACTATTATTATTATACACCAGGAGAAAATTTTACACATCTGATGTATTAGTGACATAGCAAGTGGAAATGTTTCACTTATTTGCCATTTGTAGCAAAATCATAAAAGTATTCTCGATGAAAGAGTTAATTATTACACTAACATGATGTCAAAGCAAGTCTGCCAGATTTGCTATTTGTTTATGATGTTTGGAATATATAATGATTGATTCCGAATGAATAACTAAATTACTATATACATTTTCTGATTAAAAACAATCTGATAATCAATGAAGACATTCAATATAGTAGTTTCCACAAAAAAAAACCTTGTGCATTTTTTAAATGTGAATGTATTTCATAATTCATAAGACATAGGAGCAGAACTAGGCCATTCAGCCCATTGAGTCTGCTCCACCATTCGATCATGGCTGATCTATTTTTCCCTCTCAACCCCATTCACCTGCCTTCTCCCTGTGAACTTTGACACCCTTACTAAATCAAGAACTTATCAATCTCATTTATAGGCATTTAAGCACTTAAGCATTTTTAAGCATTTAAATAAAAACACCGTGAATGCAAAACTATTTTCTTTAACTTCTAGGATTTGAGCCTAAATTCATCTCAGCTCAATGGAATGATGCTGAGATGTTTTCCATGACTGCTCCGGTTCCCACCTGATAAGAACCTGTAGTGTAATCAAACATAAACATAACGTAGAGCTTCATATAACCTAGGCCTAGTTGGCTGATTCACCAGAGGTGGCTGTGACTGGCTCGTGTGGGAGCTGGGCTTTTCACAACAGAGTAATAGGCAGACATAATTCTGAAGCTAATGTTTGCGAAGCGTGATTGAAGACAACCTCAGAAAGCTCCTGTGCTGTTGTGCATGACCCTGGAGGTCTAAGGACCCGCACAGATCAGGTTAAAGTATCAAAATAAGCTGTGTAACACTACATCAAATTTTTGAAGCCTGCGAACACAAAGAATGACAATGTCTGTTACACAATGCTTTATTAATTACCCTTCCTTAAAAAGGTAATAGTCTTTAATTATTGCAGCAAATATTAAGTGAAAGGTAGAGCCATTTTGAACTCTGATTATGAATGCATTTGTTATTCACCTAATAAAAATCTATAATTGACATAAATCAGAGCCTTTTGTAGCATAGTCTAGGCTTTTTAACTGTTGTACAATGAGGCAGGGTGTTTAATTTCTCTGTTGTGATTCTGTCTGTAAATTTTCAAAGGTAAAGGGATGTTGAGCTCAAGAGGAATGACTCTTACTTGTACCTGAAGACCAAATGCTTCTAATTATATTGAATCGAGGTTTAAAACTTGAAGAAGAAACCTTCTGAAGAAGGGTCTCGACCTGAAATGTCACCCATTCCTTCTCTCCAGATATGCTGCCTGTCCTGCTGAGTTACCCCGGCATTTTGTGTCTATGGTGTAAAACCTGACACCCAGCCATTAAACCAAGGCTGTAGCTGCCACCCCAGAAAGAAGATAATATTCCAATGGTGCTAATTTAAAGAAGATCAAAGAATTTCCCTGCTGTCTTAGTCAAGATTTTTTCCACATTCAACATTACAAAATAGATTCTTTGGTCACACTGCAGTATTTGAGAGCTTACTGTGCAAAAGTTGGTTGTCAACTCCCCTAAATACATTTTCTAAGTACATCATTTTAGGACTACCTGAAAGGAACTATGAGCATTTATATAAATGCAAATCCTCCATTAAACCTTTTGTTTAGTATTTGGTTAACAGGGTTTACTACACTCCAACATGAAATACTAATTTAACAATTGCCACAACCACATTCAAAGATCTGCAGAAAAATCCTAATATTATTTCTGGTTTACAATCTGGGAATTGAAGGAAATGGAATGGCAGCTTGCCCTTGAGTTTAGATATCCACGAGGTTGGCAACAGTTCTGCAGCAGTCGAGGTTTAGTCCAGGATGTTTCCTTCATCATGGGTACAAGACTAACTCCTAACTCTGCTGGTTACCAACCCATCTACCCATCTATTACCAGGTAGACTGGAAATCAAATTGTTAAAATTGCCCAATGTTCAAACTGGCAGCACAATGCGCAGCAATAGAGTTACTGCCTTACAGCACCCGAGACCCGGGTTCAATATTGACCACTGGTGCTGTCTGTACGGAGTTTGCACATTCTCCCTGTGACCACATGGGTCTTCTCCGGATGCTCCGGTTTCAACCCACATTCCAAAGATGTGAAGGTTTGTAGGTTAATTGGCTTCAGTAAATTGTCCCTCGTGTGCAGGATAGAACGAATGTACGGGTGATCATTGGTCGTTGCAGACTCTGGGTCGAAGGGCCTGTCTCTAAACAAAACTGCCGCATCTCTAAACAAAACTGGAAACTGGAAGTGGCACCTCTAATTGCTACCTAACGCCACAAACAGGTTAAAACAGAGGATGAGAATTTTTGATATTGCTGGCCTCCATTTTACCACCCAACCTTTTCTCCAAACTATCCTTCAAAAGAAATACTTCAAAAGCTTCCTTGCTTCACGCTTTAATCCACAGCGTCGAAGTCTGCAGTCCAAAAGAGGTTTCCTTAAACGATCGCCTCAAAGTACAACCCAAACTTTTGTTCCTGTCAACAATGTAGCAATTACAGCTCTATTGCCTGATGATTGGGCTCAGTCCAACCCGCTCCTGCTATTAATTAATCTTACAAAAGGAGCTCATTTCCTGGTATTCCAATTGACAAGAGACAGGAGAACAGAAAGCTCTTTCAAAACAGCTTACTGAGGAAAGAGGTAACAGAAGAGAACCAAAGCGTTTGACGGGGAGTGAACGTATAAGTCCGCCCACTTCCCAGTGATTGAATGCTTTGTTAAAAGGAGCTCTTTACTAATTACCTGTGAAAGCTTAGGCATGAGTAAATGTAACACAAGTGGTTCTAAGGTGAGCCATTCATATTTATTTATTTCCCTCTGTACTCCACAAGTTGAGATTTGTAATAGAAAAAATCACATGTGGTTAAAGTGCACATTGTCAGATTTTATTAAAGAGTACTTTTATACATTTTGGTTTCACCATGTAGAAATTACAGCTGTGTTTATACATAGTCCCCCCATTTCAGGGCACCATAATGTTTGGGACACATGGCTTCACAGGTGTTTGTAATTGCTCAGGTGTGTTTAAATGCCTCCTTAATGCAGGTATAAGAGAGCTCTAGTTTTTTCCTCCAGTCTTTCCATCACATTTGGAAACTTTTATTGCTGTTTATCAACATGAGGACCAAAGTTGTGCCAATGAAAGTCAAAGAAGCCATTATGAGACTGAGAAACAAGAATAAAACTGTTAGAGACATCAGCCAAACCTTAGGCTTACCAAAATCAACTGTGGAACATCATTAAGAAGAAAAAGAGCACTGGTGAGCTTACTAATCGCAAAGGGACTGGCAGGCCAAGGAAGACCTTCACAACTGGTGACCGAAGAATTCTCTCTATAATAAAGAAAAATCCCCAAACACCTGTCCAACAGATCAGAAACATTCTTCAGGAATCAGGTGTGAATTTGTCAATGACAACTGTCCGTAGAAGACTTCATGAACTGAAATACAGAAGCTACACTGCAAGATGCAAACTACTGGTTAACTGCAAAAATAGGATGGCCAGGTTACAGTTTGCCAAGAAGTACTTAAAAGAGCTACCACGGTTCTGGAAAAAGGTCTTGTGGACAGATGAGATGAAGATTAACTTATATCAGAGTGATGGCAAGAGCAAAGTATGGAGGAGAGAAGGAACTGCCCAAGATCCAAAGCATCCAAAGCATGGTGGTGGGGGTGTTATGGCCTAGGCATATATGGCTGCTGAAGGTACTGGCTCACGCATCTTCACTGATGATACAACTGCTGATGGTAGTAGCATAATGAATTCTGAAGTGTATAGGCACATCCTATCTGTTCAATTTCAAACAAATGCCTCAAAACTCATTGGCCGGCGGTTCTTTCTACAGCAAGACAATGATCCCAAATATACTGCGAAAGCAACAAAGGAGTTTTTCAAAGCTAAAAAATGGTCAATTCTTGAGTGGCCAAGTCAATCACCCGATCTGAACTCAATTGAGTAAGCCTTTTATATGCTGAAGAGAAAACTGAAGGGGACTAGCCCCCAAAACAAGCATAAGCTAAAGATGGCTGCAATACAAGCCTTGCATAGCATCACCAGAGAAGCCACCCAGCAACTGATGATGTCCATGAATCGCAGACTTCAAGCAGTCATTGCATGCAAAGGATATGCAACAAAATACTAAACATGACTACTTTCATTTACATGACATTGATGTGTCCCAAACATTATAGTGCCCTGAAATGGGGGGACTATGTATAAACACTGCTGTAATTCCTACATGGTGAAACCAAAATGTATAAAAATGGCCTTTATTAAAATCTGACAATGTGCACTTTAATCACACCTGATTTTTTCTATTACAAATCTCAAATTGTGGAGTACAGAGGCAAATAAATAAATGATGGGTCATTGTTCCAAACATTATGGAGGGCGCTGTAACAGAAGAGAACCAAAGCGTTTGATGGGAAGTGAACGTATAAGTCTGCCCACTTCCCAGTGATTGAATGTTTTGTTAAAAGGAGCTCTTTACTAATCTTTACCTGTGAAAGCTCAGACATGAGTAAATGTAACACAAATGGTTCTAAGGTGAGCCATTCATAGGCCAGAAATGTTATTTCTTTCTTCAAATGCATCTTTCTGCTTTATTGCATTCTTTCTTCACATATTAAGTGACCATCTTACTTAAATGGACAAGCACTTGGAAGAGAAGGGAGATGAAGTGAGGCAAAAAAGCAGAGCAATTGAGAGTCGATTAAAGCATCTTATTTAGTATCTCTTTCGTATTCAAATTGTGCTGAGGGCTCAGTGAAAATTAGAAGCAAGCTTGTTCAGGAGGGCTTCTAAAGTGTGTATACAGTACATGGATTTCATGGGAATAAAACAGAAGCTATGGATGGAGTGATGAAAGGAGGATAAGATGCCCTCTGCCCGGCAACTCGAGAGTAGTTCAATTACTTCAGCTATCTCCAGACACACTTTGATGGTTGAAACAGCATCAAAATAAAAAAAAGAAGGCAGTCAATTTTTTATGCATTCACCTGAATATTTAGACTTGAAAGGAAGATTAAACACACCACATATAAAAACACTGCTTTAAAGAACTCGAGAACCACTAAAATGTTTTTTAACTGGTGAATAACAAATTATTTACTCAGATTGCTGATATACAATGAGCAATATTTTGTGGACATTTGCAAAATGAGTCCGGGCTCTATTTCTCATCCTTTTGTAGTTTTACAGTCCTTCTCTTAGTCAATTAGTTCCAGCACCACTAATCTGCTCATTCATTTAATACAATCAATTGCCTTCCCACATGCAGTCTCAGGATCTTTATGAGACCCTCCCCTCGAATCCATCTACTTCCCAACAATTCCCCCAGCTTATTTTCACAAACAACAGCCCATTGACTCTTCCATACTTGAACTACATTTTTCCTGCCTCTAATTTTACTTGTTCTCTCTTACAGGTGCTGTTATAGCATTATTAGGATAACTACATGGTGTGAGCGATTGTTCTCCATCAATGAATCCAGAGGATTTTTTGTCAAGCTGTGGGTGAGAATCTTTTAATCCTCATCTGGCATTGAGATACAAACAGTATTTGCCAGGTGATGAAATAAAGACACAGAGTGCTGGAGTAACTCAGCAGGTTGGGCAGCATCTCTGGAGAATGTGGATAGGTGACAATTCTGATGGAATCCTTCTTCACACTCTGCCAGATGATGCCAGTTACAGGAGTGGAAACATTGTGTGACTTTGTTCTCTTTGAGATCAGGGGCACCAATACAAGCCCAGTCTCTTCATCCTTCCTGAGACCAGCTGAGAACGCCGCTGAGATCTAGCCTGAATGTTTTGTTGGTCTTCGTGACTCAATTCTACACAAGGAAAGTGTGATTGTGATGTAATTCCCTTCTTAAGTCTAAGTTATTTAGTAATAAAAGCTTTGAATTACATTACGAATGGACATATTTCAGAATTTTGATAAAATAATTTAACTTAATACATGCAACTATTTAAGGGTAAACATTAAAGTATGAACTTAATAGTGATGTTACAATTCTATTGATATCTCATTTGAATCCAATTGCCTTCTATTTTAAGCAGTCACTGCAATCTATCGCTAAATCTGGATCGCATCTTGATCGATATTTTATATGAGAGTTGGAACTCTTCTGTTGCTTTATGTCAGGGGATTTTAGGATAGATGAGAGGCGAATTGAAGCCAAAGTTTTAAAAAGAACTGAAGAAATATGAGCAAGAGAAGGCTTCAGAAGAGTCTATTCCTCAATTCCAAACAATCTATGGGTTAGGCAGCATCTCTGGAGGAAAATGATTGTTTTTCTCCAGGGATGCTGCCTGACCCGCTGAGTTACTCCAGCAGTTTGTGTCTATCTTTGGTATAAACCAGCATTTGTAGTTCCTTGTTTCTCCAAATAGTCGATGCGTGCTCCCCAATTTCCTCCCCAACATACATATAATTAGCCAGCAGTATGAACAGTGACTTCTCTAACTTTAGATAGCTCCTCTGTCCCTCCCTTCCCCTCCCCCTTCCCAGTTCTAAATCATGCCCTACATATAACTCATGTTCCTTTGATTCTAAGAAGTTGTTGACCTCAATGTTGGTCTCAACTCCCTGGGACACTGAATATAAACAGGAGAAATCTGAAAGAAGAAATTTCTCCCTGAAATAGACAATAGACAATAGGTGCAGGAGTAGGCCATTCGGCCCTTCGAGCCAGCACTGCCATGCAATGTGATCATGGCTAATCATTCTCCATCAGTACCCCGTTCCTGCCTTCTCCCCATACCCCCTGACTCTGCTATCCTTAAGAGCTCTATCTAGCTCTCTCTTGAATGCATTCAGAGAATTGGCCTCCACTGCCTTCTGAGGCAGAGAATTCCACAGATTCGCAACTCTCTGACTGAAAAAGTTTTTCCTCATCTCCGTTCTAAATGGCCTACCCCTTATTCTTAAACTGTGGCCCCTTGTTCTGGATTCCCCCAACATTGGGAACATGTTTCCTGCCTCTAACGTGTCCAACCCCTTAATAATCTTATACGTTTCGATAAGATCCCCTCTCATCCTTCTAAATTCCAGTGTATACAAGCCTAGTCGCTCCAGTCTTTCAACATATGACAGTCCCGCCATTCCGGGAATTAACCTAGTAAACCTACGTTGCATGCCCTCGATAGCAAGAATATCCTTCCTCAAATTTGGAGACCAAAACTGCACACAGTACTCCAGGTGCGGTCTCACTAGGGCCCTGTACAACTGCAGAAGGACCTCTTTGCTCCTTTACTCAACTCCTCTTGTTATGAAGGCCAACATTCCATTGGCTTTCTTCACTGCCTGCTGTACCTGCATGCTTCCTTTCAGTGACTGATGCACTAGGACACCCAGATCTCGTTGTACGTCCCCTTTTCCTAACTTGACACCATTCAGATAATACTCTGCCTTCCTATTCTTACCACCAAAGTGGATAACCTCACACTTATCCACATTAAACTGCATCTGCCATGCATTCGCCCACTCACACAACCTGTCCAAGTCACATTGCAACCTCATAGCATCTTCCTCACAGTTCGCACTACAACCCAGCTTTGTATCATCTGCAAATTTGCTAATGAATAAAATGACTTCACATCCTAATTCAATACCCAGAAGTTCCCAGTTAAGTGAAAGAGACTCTCACCAATTATGCTTCTAGGCTCTATCAGAATATAAATGTTTCAATGAGATGAACTCATTCTTCTAGCATGCAGAGAATAATGGTCCATTCAATGCAATCTCTCCTCCATTGAATAGATTGCCTGTAACACAGAAACATAGAAATATAGAAAATAGGTGCAGGAGTAGGCCATTCGGCCCTTCGAGCCAGCATTACCATTCAATATAATCATGGCTGATCATCCAGAATCAGTACCCTGTTCCTGCTTTCTCCCCATATCCCTTGATTCTGTTAGCCCTGAGAGCTATATCTAACTCTCTCTTGAATCTGTGCCATCTGTACCTTGAATCTGTTTCTGGCTTGAAAGTCTGTACAAGACTTTATAGACAATAGACAATAGGTGCAGGAGGAGGCCATTCGGCCCTTCGAGCCAGCACCGCCATGCAATGTGATCATGGCTGATCATTCTCAATCAGTACCCCGTTCCTGCCTTCTCCCCATACCCCCTGACTCCGCTATCCTTAAGAGCTCTATCAAGCTCTCTCTTGAATGCATTCAGAGAATTGGCCTCCACTGCCTTCTGAGGCAGAGAATTCCACAGATTCACAACTCTCTGACTGAAAAAGTTTTTCCTCATCTCAGCTCTAAATGGCCTACCCCTTATTCTTAAACTGTGGCCCCTTGTTCTGGACTCCCCCAACATTGGGAACATGTTTCCTGCCTCTACCGTGTCCAACCCCTTAATAATCTTATATGTTTCGATAAGATCTCCTCTCATCCTTCTAAATTCCAGTGTATACAAGCCTAGTTGCTCCAGTCTTTCAACATATGACAGTCCCGCCATTCCGGGAATTAACCTAGTAAACCTATGTTGCACGCCTTCAATAGCAAGAATATCCTTCCTCAAATTTGGAGACCAAAACTGCACACAGTACTCCAGGTGCGGTCACACTAGGGCCCTGTACAACTGCAGAAGGACCTCTTTGCTCCTATACTCAACTCCTCTTGTTATGAAGGCCAACATTCCATTGGCTTTCTTTACTTCCTGCTGTACCTGCATGCTTCCTTTCAGTGACTGATGCACTAGGACACCCAGATCTCGTTGTACGTCCCCTGTTCCTAACTTGACACCATTCAGATGATACTCTGCCTTCCTATTCTTACCACCAAAGTGGATAACCTCACACTTATCCACATTAAACTGCATCTGCCATGTATCCGCCCACTCACACAACCTGTCCAAGTCATCCTGCAACCTCATAGCATCTTCCTCTAGATTTTCCTTTAAATCTTTAAATCTTTAAATCTTCAAGATTTAAATCTTCCTTTAGATTTAGATCTAGACTAAAATTGGCCAAGGGGATGGATTACATGTTTCCCTGCTGTACGTTCCATATGTACTTCTTTGATTAATCACAAAACTCTATAGTTTGCGGAGTACAAGATGCAGATGGATATTAATGCCAATTTGGGTTTTCACCAGAAGATTGCCGACTACATTTCTACTTCCTGTGCACCTCATCTCTCAGTGATGGAGTAACTCAAACAGAAATCAGACATCACAATGAGATATTTCTGCTCATTCAATAGGACAACTGGCTCCTGGGGGATTAAATTAAACGAGGCAAATGGAAACACTGATAAAGAGGGTTTTGGACTCCCTTGCTTTTTTGGGGTCTATGGTGTGCATCAAATGTTTTGGTATTAAACATATTTCAATCGCAAGTACCTTTCTTAATAGGGAGATATTCTATCATGAGCATAGAACACACTTACATTATAAATCCCTTCAGGAAAACTTGAGAAATTGAATGCTTTCATGGGGCCTTTCTGTTGGGATATAGTTTTTAATTGGAATCTTTGTCTAATAAATACTGTATGGTCTAATAATTCCACCTCCATTATATTCTGTGATCCAATAATTCCTCTTCTGTTCCTTTCCTGTTCTTGCCTGATTTTGTGCAAGTGTAATTAGAAATAACATTGCACTGTAATGAAGATCTATGCAATTGCCACGCACCACTTGTAAAATTAATAGTATTCATAAACTTCAACAGGGAACAGTGAATGATGACGTGCTAAAGATAGACACAAAATGCTGGAGTAACTCAGTGGGACAGGCAGCATCTCTGGAGAGAAGGAAAGGGTGACATTTTGGGTCGAGACCCTTCTTCAGACTTCTTACACAAGTTCCTTCTTACACAATGATGAAGTACTTCTCAGTGAAGAAGCTTCAGGGAGAATAAAACTATGTATAATTTTGACCACTGTACCAACTGTTATCTCAGCTAATCCAGAGGATTTTTTTTAAACTCCTGATGTGAACTCATTACCAATAGTAAACTAATAAAAGATCCCTTGCCTGGGATCGACACTCCAACCGCGGCTTTCAACAATGAGGAGCTTGCAGTCTCAGGTAGAGACTGATGTCGGGAAGCTCCAAGCCGCAGGAGGTTCGATCAGCCCTGACTCGGGAGTCTGATCGCCCAGCAAGGGGAGCTGTGATCCCCCAATGCAGGAGCTTGATCCCCCCGATGCGGAGGGCTTGACTTCCGGTTGCGGGAGCTAAGATCGCCTCGACAACGGAAGATTTGAGTGCCCTGACCGTGGGAGAACAAAGAAGGGAAGAAGATTGGACTTTTTTTGCCTTCCATCACAGTGAGGAATGTGGGGAGTCGCTGTGGTGGATGTCCATTAAAAAAATTATTTGGGAGGCTTGTTGCTCTTTATTGGTATGACTATTTGGCAATCTGAATTTCACTGTACCTTAATGGGCACATGTAACAATAAACTGACCTTGAAACCTTGATTGACTTTTTAATCTCAATTCATCTTTAAAGTTGGAGTCACAATGACCAGTAATTCAGTAGAGGTATGCTATTGTCATCACACTCACCTCAGCCTTACAATGAGCTTTATAGCAACATAACACACTTTTTTTTCTTTTACTTAACACAACTTAATATGGGCGCAGCAGTAGAGCTGCTGCTTTACAGCGCCAGAGACCTGGGATCGATCCTGACTATAGATGCTGACTGTACTGTGTTTTTATGTTTTCCCTGTGATTGCGTGGGTTTTCTCCAGGTGTTCTGGTTTCCTCCTACACTCCAAAGACGTACAGGTTTGGAGGATAATAGGCTTCTGTTAATCATAAATTGTCCCCGGTGTGCAGGATAGTACTAGTGTATGGGTTGATCGCTGGTCGGTGTGGGCTGAAGGGCTTGTTTCCACACTGTATCTCTAAACTACATTAAACTAAACTATTAACTGCTAATATGTCTTTTCCACTTGGATTTAACATTTTAAGGGAAATGTTTAGTCTCAAGCTGCTTTGTTGAATCTCTTAATGTGATTTCCCTATCCACTATAGCCATCTACAGTACATAATTTTGTAGATGGCTTTGTTTATATATATCATCCTGATTTTGTATTAAAATAAATTGCTTTCAATGTTAATTAAAAATGTTGTCAGTTTATTATCAATCTTTTCTTCCGACTCCTTGACAACCACTTTATTAATTAACCCACTCTCTTTGCAATACTAAATATAAAACACCCTTTCCCCTTTTGGTTCCCTGACACATTGACCTAGAAAATCAAAGTTAAACACAAACTTCTGGCGCAACTCAACGGGTCAGGCAGCATCTCTGGAGGAAAAGGATGGGTGACATTTTGGGTCGGGAGCCTTCTTCAAACTGAGGGAGATGAATAGCTGGTGGTGGGAAAAGACCAGGACCATTCAGGGCCAGCCACAAATGACCTAAGGCAAGGTGGTGCTTGCTAGGTCAATTGTTATCTCGGGAAGGTGTGATCTCAAGAGAAACAGTGAGGAGAACTGTGGAACTGGTAAAATGACTAGAGTGGAGAAAGGGGGCAAGGAGGGATGGGGGAGGGGAGTAGATGGGAGCATAAGATGAAGTTACTTAAAATTAGAAAATTTAATGTTGGCAAAACGACAAGGGTGGACCATCCTGAATGCACTCCATGAAATCATTCTCCACGTTATTACTGCTAATTTGATTTGCTTAGTCCATATGTGGATTACATTTTCCTTTTAAATGCTGTAAATTTACCTCTAATTTGCAGATTTAGAATTCCATCACCATTTAGGGATGTCCCACTAAGGTTTTGTATCCTTGTTCATTTTTTTAGTTCCAATCAAACTGTTGTTACTCTTTAATTTTCTGAGCTAAGATCCTTTCCAATTATTACCTTAATCTCGTCTCATAATGTCAAGACTACCCTTCCATCTTTTTCATATTACATTAGAAAATTTAATGTTGGTAGGGGTAGGCCATTTAAAACAGAGTTGAGGAAGAACTTTTTCAGTCAGAGAGTGGTGAAGGTGTGGAATTCTCTGCCTCAGAAGGCAGTGGAGGCCAGTTCGTTGGATGCTTTCAAGAGAGAGCTGGATAGAGCTCTTAAGGATAGCGGAGTGAGGGGGTATGGGGAGAAGGCAGGAACGGGGTACTGATTGAGAGTGATCAGCCATGATCGCATTGAATGGCGGTGCTGGCTCGAAGGGCTGAATGGCCTACTCCTGCACCTATTGTCTATTGTCTATTAGCAAAGTTATGTATTCTGGAATATTTATTTTCCAACCTCATCCTTTGTAATTTATTCCACACATCTTCCATTCAAACCTCTCCTCGCCCGTATCCACCTATCACTTGCTCTTTGTCCCACCCCCACCTCTCTTTTCCAGCATTCTCCCCCCCACTACAATCAGCCTGAAGTAAGGTCTCCACCCCATATGTCATCTCCCGGATGCTACCTGACCCACAGAGTTCCTCCAGCACCTTGTGCCTTGATCATTCAAGTAGCCTTTGAATTCCTGTGTGTTTAGAGTTTAGAGACACTGGGTGGAAATAGGCCCTTCGGCCCATCGTACTCATGCCGGCCAGCGATCACCCATACACTACTTCTGTGTTCTCCCAGTTTTGCAAATTACGCACCAGGGGCAATTTACAAAAGCCAATTAACCTACAAACCTGCGCATCTTTGGAGTGTGGGAGAAAACAGGAGTACCCGGAGGAAAACCACACGGTCACAGGGAGAACGTACAAACTCCAAACAGAAAGCAGTCATAGTCAGGATCGAACTTGGGTCTGTGGCACTGTGAGACAGCTAGTCTACCGCTGCGCCCTTGCATGGCACCCTTGCATGTCACATTTGATTACCGCACTTCACTGTGCTAAAGGCACCCATCTCCTATCACATTGTAAGTTGTGTAGTAACAACCATGCCCATGGAGCAAACTGGTGCAGTTCCCACCCCAGCTCCATTTACACTTGCATTATATGCGCGACAAAACTTTAAGTTCAAGGAATTGCCTCACAAGTTCTTGGATAAAGCCTGAATAACCGTGAGAAACGTATCAGCTAATGGATAACACAAATTTTGTGCACTGTTCACGTGATTTGGGGGGCTTTAATCGTGAGATACTGTTTGAACAAATGCAATGACAGAAATTTGCACAAATGCTATTAATATCCTAAAAATATAGCAACACAGGCGACCACATTTTTATTCGCCTGCCATTTCTCGCCCAGAAACCCAATTCAGCAATGTCTGCGGACAGCCATTTGCAAAACCTGCCAATTCTCATTGCTCTTCATCAGCAATGAAATATTTACACAAAGCTGAACGACATTCAATTCAGACCAAATACAAGTCAATTGCAGCTGACGGACACTGCATATTAAAATAAGCAGATAAATAAATTAGGTTAAGCTCTTTGAATGACCTTGTGGGTAAAGGCGCTACCTAATTGATTGTTGCTCTGCAGAGTCAGTGAAACAGAGCAGCAGCTGAGCTATCCAATGGGCCCCATCATCCAAGGACCAGGAAGGGGGGATTAACCTAAACTGGTACCAATGACAAGCTATTGCATCATGCTGGGCACCCAATATGAATAGGAACAAGCTGGGCTCTCTTGCCACAGTTAAATAACTTCTCAACAGTTGGACCTCAGTTCACACATGAGGAATGGCTTGAATATGATACCAAAACACTGTACATGGAACCTAGTTTACATAAGGACCATGAGTGAAACAATTCTCTCATTCAAGTGTACATCTTTTAGGCCATTCCCATGCACCTTCAGTCCTTGGAAGTGCAGGAAGGAAGTGCAGATGCTGATTTATACGGAAGATATACACAAAATGCTGGAGTAACTCATCTGGTCAGGCAGTATCACTGGAGAGTAGGAATAGGTGACGTTTCAGGTCGGAACCCTTCTTCAAACTCAGGTCTGAACTTCAGGTCTGCAGCATTTTGTGTCCAACTTAAATCCTTGCTCTTCATGATGGTAAAAGTTACAGGTTTGGAAAGTTTATGATTGATTGAAAGATACAGCATGGAAACAGGCCCTCTGGCCCAGTTAGTTCACACCGACCATCGATCACATGTTTGCACCAGTTCCTTGTATTCTCATAGTTGCATCCTCTTCCTACACACTAGTGGCAATTTCCAGAGGACAACTAAACTACTAAAGCAAGTAGCCTGAATATTCCAATTATGTTTATTATTCTTCTAAAAAATAATAATCAGATAATTGCAACCTTCCTCCAGTTGTATGAAATCGATTATGAGGTACAGGATTGATGCTAACAGTAGATACCAATATTAAGCAATATGTTAAAACTCAATGTTAAAACAGAAAAGAGTGTACCAAGGAGATCAGACCAGATTGCTATGTACATTCTAAGCCAAATTCATATATGTTGATGTATGAACAATTTCAGAATGGGTTATGTGGGAGGAAACCTGAGCACCCAAGGGAAACCCACATGGTCACAGGGAGAACTCCACACAGACAGCACCTGAGATCTGAATCAAACCCAGGTCTCTGACGCTGTGAGACGACAACTGTGCCAGCTGCTTCACTGTGCTGCCCTCTGCACCACTGCACCAGACAGGTCTGTTGGATTAGTCAAGTGAGTAACTGCACAGCGTTTGCTGGGTGGTAAACTGCAGCTGTTGATTAACAGTGAGGGGAAGGAGACGAATGCTTCAGTTGGAAGATGTGTCACCAGTCCAGCGAGTTGCATTGTCTTGAGTGAGGTTAAGCAGTCTGAGAGTTGCTGGAAGTGCAGGGAAGAGGAGACTGTTCCATCAAACTGTTGGCAGGTAATGACAAAGCTTTGGAGCTTCAGGAAGTGAAATATTTTCCTCAGATATGCCACGGAATTTATATTTATTGTTTTTAATCAAAAGTGAACCTTGCAGGAGAAATGATGGGCAACTTGATGACAATAAGCAGAGGCTATTGTTCATCAGCGAACACGACTCCAAATGTCATCTATTCATTCCCTCCATGGATGCTGTCTGGCACATCTTGTGGTTTTTTTTTTTCTTTCTTTCTCTTATCATGCAGGGAAAAAAAACTTGGATAACTCAAAGCTAGAATGAAGGGGCTAAATAAATTGAAAAATTCTTTGGGATAGGAGGTTTAGTAGCTCCCAGACATTTTCTACATTCTTTACACCAACTCTAAATCATTGTCAGTTATTATTTGCATTTAACATTATGCAGCATTTTTTGGCAGCAAACAATATCCTGTGCCCTATCTTCATCTTCCCTTGAAAGAATATCAAGATATTTTCCTTTAATGAGTCACAGACCTTTTTCATGTAATGGAAGAAAAACCAAGCAGCCCAAATATTCTAATTACATTTATTATTCTTCTGAAAAAAGAATAAACAGTAGATAATTGCAACGTTCTGCCACCAATTGTAAGGTACAGGATTGATGCTAACAGCCGACTAAGCAAAGAGAAGAGTCTTGACCCGAAACATCACCTATTCCTTTTCTCCAGAGATGCTGCCTGTCTCGGTTACTCCAGCATTTTGTGTCTATCTTTGTTTCAAACCAGCATCTGCAGTTCCTTCCTACACAAAGTGTTTCATTTATTTTGTTTTGATAGCTTGCAATACTAAAAAAAGCAGAAAACAGTGTACCTAGAAGATCAGATCAGGTTGCTTTCTAAACCAAATCCATGTTTGCAGATGTATGAACAATTTCAGAATGTGGATTGATAATAAAGTGTTCTAGGTACACTGTTTTCTGCTTTTTTAGTATTGCAAGCTATCAAAACAAAATAAATTAAACAGCCTACAAAATAAATTAAAAGCCTACAGTTATTCAAAACCTGTTTCTCTCAGCAGGCTGGATTCATCCGCCGTAGACCGACGAAGTAGGACCTGCCTGGTAGGCCCGGCTCTCCTGCCATGCTCTCCGGTGGGACTGGGAACCGCCTGAAGGTTCGCGGTCGGCGGGATCGGGTACCCGTTCAAAGGTTTAGCAGATGGCGTAACTGGGAGGGAGCTGAAGTCAGATGCAAGGAGCAAGGAACGGTAGGAGGGTGAACTGAGGTAATGCCTCCAGCGCCTTCAGATAGGCTGTAGGAGGCACCCCCAGGAAACAAAGATGGCCAGGAGAGGAGAGGGGAGGGATGTCAGTTTGTGCGAATTGCTCCAGTACATCGAGCGCATGGGCCGACCCAACTTTGGACTGTGAATAATGGTTCAAAAAATGGCAGCGTCCGCATGTGTAATATATGCAAAATGAATTTCACTGTGCAGTTGCATAAGTGACAAATAAAGCACTATTGACTATTGATAAGTAGATCATGGCCAATCTACTTTTCCTCACACCCGTTAACATAATTGCTGAGTAAAATCACATCAACATTTAAGACTGCATTAATTGCAATGAAGAATTCCAATATACTTACCACTTTAGAATCTTTAGAAGAGTGGTAGACATTTGGTAATGGAGTAGTAGTCCTAACCGTCCTGAAACGTTTGCCTCCATATTTAGGGTTGACCCACTGATCTGGAATTCTTCAACTAACTGCAGAGGTTTATTTCTATTTATATTGTTTTCCCGAATATCCTGAACCTTTCTATCAAATCTCCCCTTAATCATCTAATTTCCAAGGAATGTATTCAAGTTTTCAAGGGATGTAGTTATTTCTTCATCACCGGTCAATAGGACTTTCTCGTGGTGTGTACAGAATGATAGGATCAGAGGAATGTGGTAGAATTGCACTATGTTGCTGTTCACTCCAGAGGTTTGTTGAAACCTATTGAAATGACTGCCATGATTTGATTGTTTTCAATTGACTGATGAAGTTACAAAATGCGACAGAATCTAGTACATCATTATTAATGCATTTTTCCAGTCACTGGCCACCCATTTTGATTAATAGTCGTAAAAAAAAAAGCATCTTGCCTGTTCTAGTTGAAGGTATCGGGAGTTTAATTTAAGGTGATACTCAGTACACCAGGGAATTTAGCAATTCACTGTTTATGAATGATTAATTTATGTCACAAGATGATTTTTTTCAGCAGCTGAATTCAAAGAGGAATCAAAGGTTGAAGGAATATGTAGAGAGAATGAAAGAAACCAATTATTGCAGAATTAAACCATCTCTGCTTCACTGATGAAAATTGGGTCTTTTTTCTTGGTGATAATTTTCGCAGACATTGATGTGAGGGGGTGGGATGGTGGACAGGAAAGGACAAGAGGAACGAAGAAAGAAAGGAAATTGAAGGGAAAAAAGAAAGAACAGAGAAGGAAGGAAGGAAAGGAGGAAAGGAAAGAAAGAGAGAAAGAAAGAAAGAAAGAGAGAGAAAAAAGAGAAAAAAGAGAAAAAAGAGAAAAAAGAGGAGAGAGAGAGAGAGAGAGAGAGAGAGAGAGAGAGAGAGAGAGAGAGAGAGAGAGAGAGAGAGAGAGAGAGAGAGAGAGAGAGAGAGAGAGAGAGAGAGAGAGAGAGAGAGAGAGAGAGAGAGAGAGAGAGAGAGAGAGAGAGAGAGAGAGAGAGAGAGAGAGAGAGAGAGAGAGAGAGAGAGAGAGAGATCCAGTTAACTTTGGTGGAGTAGGTGAAAAGTGAGAAATGCTTTATCACACATCTATCTCTTTCTCAGTATCTTCCTGTCCTCCAAATTGTATCTTGTTCTCTTTTCCTCTCACCACCTCCCCACTCTCTCTATCTCTCTACCTCTCTCCCACCACTCTCCCACCCTCACTCTCACCACTTACTCCCTTTCCCGCACTTGCCCCTCTGACTCTCTCTTTTGCCCTCCCTCAACTCTCACCTTTTTTCTGCCATTCTCTCTCAGTTTCTGCTTCCTCATCAGCTGACTATCTCTCTCCTCCTCCCCTCAGCTCTTCCTCTCATGCAGATGCTCCTGCCTCCTCTCGGGCCAAGGGTGTGCAGGAATTGGTTACGGCCTGAAATTTGGGGTTTTAGCAGGTAAGTGAACCACTGAGGCAACAGAGAAGGTGTGGAGGGTCCAGAGCCGATCGTTGTTTGGAAGGGAATTGGATGAAAGGAGGAGAGAATGGCATGAGACTTGGACCTGATATTAGGAGATGGAAAGGCCAGGATTCAAAGGACCATAAATAAGGTGAAGCTTATCAGTCAGATCCATCATCAAGAGACCCGTTAGTTCATAAGTTATAGGAGCAAAATGAGGCCATTCAGCCCATCAAATCTACTCCGCCATTCAATCATGACTAACCTATCTTTTCCTCTAACCCCATCCTGCCTTCTCCCCATAACCCCTGACACCCATACTAATCAAGAACCTGCCAATCTCCATCTTAAAAATATCCATTGATTTGGTCTCTACAGCCGTCTGTGGCAAAAAATGCCACAGAGTCACCAGCCTCTGACTGAAGAAAGTCCTCCTCATCTCCTTTCTAAAGGTCCTTCCTTTTATTCTGAGGTATGACTTCTGGTCCTGGACTCCCTCACTAGTGGAAACATCCTCTCCACATCCACTCTATCCAGGCCTTTCACTTCGGTAAGTTTCAATTAGGTCCCCCCTCATTCTTCTAAACTCATTGGTCAGCTCAGCAGTAGGAGTGTGTGGGTATACAAACTGGTCCAATCCACTGTGGCACCACATAGTTTGGAAGGATTTATGTAAAAGCCACAACAGTGTAATAGTCGTTCCGTTATATATTGCATCTCCTTTTAAGACCCTTCACTTGATATTATTGTACGTCTGCATAAAATATTATTAGAGTAATTGTGTATCAGTTTAGTTTCAAAACACAGCATGG
Organism: Rhinoraja longicauda; assembly: GCF_053455715.1. Classification (NCBI taxonomy): domain Eukaryota; kingdom Metazoa; phylum Chordata; class Chondrichthyes; order Rajiformes; family Arhynchobatidae; genus Rhinoraja; species Rhinoraja longicauda. Next base: position 52,454,800 of record NC_135959.1, on the reverse strand, counting down.
AAACAGGCCCTTCAGCCCACTGAGTTTTGCTCCGACCAGCCATCACTCTGTACACTGGTTCTATCCCACACACTAGGTACACTTTACAGAAGCCAATTAATCTAAAAATCTGCATATTTTTGGAATGTGGGAGGAAACTGGAGCACTTGATGAAAACCCAGGTCATTGGGAGAATGTATTAACTCCATACAGACAGCACCGCTAGTCAGGATCGAACCCAGGTCGTGAAAATAGGTAAGTAACCTATTGTGAAATTATTGTAAATACAATGAGGAGCTTACACCCCTTTTATATTTTGAAACAAAAATTAAAAACCAGGTCTGCCAAGCGTGTGAACATTAATAAACAGAATGAGCATTGCCATCAGTGCAGCCTGTCAGTTCGAAGTGGGGTGGGATTTATAATGGAATTTACAGCAGGCAATCTATTTCACAGCAAAGTTCATTTAACCAGCTGTGTCTATTTACAAAGAATCTCTGTCAATTCCAGAAATAAGACTCTTGACCAAACTACCCGCGAAATCTCCTGGCAATAACACGGCTACCTCTCCAGAAGAATAGTTATATCATGACTTGCCATAGTCAGTCACATAGTATAGAAACAGGCCCTTTGGATCATCATGTATGTCCCAGCTGATACTAATCCTAGTTTAGAGTCATAGACTCACACATTCTGGAAACTGGGCCATTGGCCCAACTTGCCCACACCAACCATCATGCCCCATCTACACTGGTCCCATCTGCCTGTATTTGGCCCATATCATTCCAAACCCATCCTATCCATGTACTTGTCCAAATGTTTTTTTTAATCTTGTGATAGTACCTTGAAACATTGTGATATTACCTAAAAAATATGGTTTTCTAGCACTTGGCCATGGCATTTCAAGTCCACATCTAAATGCTTCAATTTTTTGAGCGCACCCACCTCAACTATCCACTCAGGCAGTGAGTTGCGAGTTTCAACGGAGTTGAAAGGTTCATCCTTAAATCTCCTTTAAATCCCCTACTCATAGTTTAAATCCATGCCTTCTGGTTATCATCATCTCTAAGTACCCTAATGATGCCTCTCATAATTTTGTTTACCTCAGTCAGGTCACCTCTTATCTTATCTGCTCCAAAATAAACAAACCAAGGAGGTTGAGAGTTTTCTAAACAATAATATTTCTGGAGGTGGCCCCTGATTGTAGAATGGGAAGCCAGGCAAGTATTTAGAAAGGGAAAAGTAGGATTCGAAACAGATAATAGCAAAATGAATTACAGAGTAAGAAAGGCCGAGAACACAGTAGACAAACTTTCTACTCTGGTTGCCTTCAATGGCGAGCGAGATTTCCTGCATCTAGCTTGTCCAGTCCTTTTATAATTTTATACATCTCTATAAGATCCCCTCTCATCCTTCTAAACTCCAGTGAATACAAGGCCAGTCTTTTCAATCTATCCTCATATGACAGTCCTTCCATCCCAGGGATTAACCTCGTGAACCTATACTGCACTGACTCAATAGCAAGGTCGTCCTTCCTCAAATTAGGAGACCAAAACTGCACACAATACTCCAGATGTGGTCCCACCAGGGCCCTGTACAACCGCAGAAGGACCTCTTTGCTCCTGTACAATGAGAGATTATTGTCAATCTTACACAGAGTTGATGTGTTCACAAGGCAACAATCGAACTCACCTTCCACTGGGACATTAACTACATTGATACCAATTTCAAATTGGCCCATTCATGCACTCAATGCCCTTCCTGAAGGAAATGATTTGAATTATGTGGTCTCTGCATGAGGTGCCCATTGCCAGTTCGTTCTTGAAAGAAAATATCAATAGACAGAAAATGGATCAGCCAGAGAAGAAGCCTGAAACAAATTCAAAGGGACATTCCTTTGGCATTTATGCCCCTGCAGCAAATGGGCCCAGCCCTTATCTTTCACCCCAGGCCACTATTTTGATAATATAGTTTATTTTTTTAGAGATACAACTTGGAAACAGGCCCTTCGGCACACCGAGTTAGTGCCAACCAGCAATCTCCCCATAGACTAATTCTATCCTACACACTAGGGACAATTAACAGAAGCCAATTAACCTATGAACCTCTACGTCTTTAGAAACATAGAAAATAGGTGCAGGAGTAGGCCATTCGGCCCTTCGAGCCTGCACCGCCATTCAATATGATCATGGCTGATCATCCAACTCAGTATCCCGTACCTGCCTTCTCTCCATACCCCCTGATCCCTTTAGCAAAAAGGGCCACATCTAACTCCCTCTTAAATATAGCCAATGAACTGTCCTCAACTACCTTCTGTGGCAGAGAATTCCACAGATTCACCACTCTCTGTGTGAAAAAAAACGTTCTCATCTCGGTCCTAAAAGACTTCCCCCTGATGCTTAAACTGGAATGTAGGAGAAAACCGGAGTACCTGGAGACAACCCACGCAGTCACAGGGAGGACGTGCAAACTCCATACAGACAGCATCTGTAGTCAGGATTGATCCTAGGTCTCTGGCACTGTAAGGCAGCAACTCTGATGCTGCACCACTATGCTGCCCTATATAGGCTCATAATTTTCATATGAGGCAATACTGGCAGTTGCCCCAATGCTAATGATCTTTGCAGGATTGTAGGGCATACATTACTTTGATAAGCGCCAGAGCAGGGAAGATTTCCCTCCTTCAAACATTAGTTGGTTCAGGTAACTTCACAAAAAGGCAGACAGCTAGAAACTCTTATCAAAACCAATTATTTTTCCTAATGTTGTTTGAGATCTTTCCTTTCAATGAGTTGGGATAGTTGCCAATTATAGTCAGAATATAGAACAGAACAGGATATAACATGAACAGGTCCGTTGGCCCACAATATCTGTGCCGATCATAATGCCAAGTTAAACTAATCTCCTCTGGCTGAACATGATCCATAATCCCTCCATTCCTTGCATATGCCTATCCAATATAGCCTCTTAAATACCAACATTGAATCCGCCTCCCTCACCACCCCCTGACAGTGTGTTCCAGGCACCTACCTCTCACTGTGGAATAAAGACGTACCCCACACATCACCTTTAAGCTTTGCCCCTCTCGCCAGAATCCTGGGGAAACACACAACTATTTTGGCTGATTTTGCTCAAGGAACAGACTGTTATAAGTCCTGCCAATGAATAATGACTTCACCAATGGTAGTTTAAATTATGTAGAGTTAGATACTAACGTACACGATACAGCAATAGACCATTTACCCAACAATTCCATGCTGGCTGTTATACCCCCCTGAGCCGCTTCCTGTCTCTCCACATGTAAATCTCTCAATATCGCTATGGTTGCCCCCCTCAAATATACTCTGTTGTTCCCTGTGATCGTGAAATCCATTTTCGCACCACTCTTTAAATATAGAAGTTTCTTCTCATTCCCTGTGGAAAACTATTTTATATATGCCTGCCATGTCTCTTGCCCTTATGGTACGAGGTTGGAATACGTGCTCTTAACATCATCTTTGCATTAATCCAAGGTCAAGCCTGGTGTAACAGGAATGGTTGTCTTTTCTGCTGCATTGAGGTAGGAACCTCTTTTTCTTGTGGTTCTTCTGTAAGACAGTGCTTCCAATAGATTCATTAATGGCAAAATAATATCGGCTTATGACCATCCTACTCAGTTTTATCCACTCTGAGAGCAAGGGTTAAACCTCCCATGCTTTTCCACATATTGCCCAGTTGCATGGATGCATCAACCTGTTACAGTCCAAACTTCTGATGCTGTTTCCCTGCATAGAAATATCCCATGAGAAGTCCAGCAGAAAACTGATTAAATTCATCAACTGCTTGGCAGAGGCTGAAACAACTGAAGGTGTCAAGAATAAAAGTAATAACAATCAATGCACGGGTCAAACGTTTTGCAGCTATTGCCAGACGATACAGAGCATAGCTTAAACATATTCATGGGTTTTTCACAATGGTCTACTACTCACTACCTCTGTCGGCCTGCCAATGAAAACCGTCCACTGGGTTGTTCATAAGGCATCTATTTGTCAAAGTACATTACCGTAACAGGCAGAATTAACCTCGACATGGGAGCTGCAGGTTTCTTTAAATGATTGGATAGTCACAGTGCATTTGCTTAGTAGAGTTGCTGCAAGAAGTGTGCAATAAGTTTCATTGAAATTATATATTAACGTTTAATAACATTTGGAACCAGATATTCTGCATTTTCCAAAATGAAGTGGGTAATTTTCAAAAACCACATCCTGAACAGATGATCTCAGATGGTGATCTAGGACTTAACCTGGATGGATTAACAAACACCTCTGGATTAGAATCCTTGGAGGATGCTAAACTTGTGTTGTTTGCTCATTAGAAGAGTTGTTAGGGCGGCACAGTGGCGCATACATCACGGAAACAAGCCCTTTGGGCCAACTTGCCCCTGCCAACCAAGATTCTCTCACACCATTAATTATCCATTTATCCATTATTAATAGTTATTAATAACTATGACAGGCAGGCAGAGTACATTATTAATAGTTATTAATAATAATTCCATTAATCAACTAAGCTAGTTCCATTTGCCTGCATTCGGCCCATCTATCTTTAAATCTTTCCTATTCATGTTCCTGTAAGTTTAATGTGTTTTAAATGTTGTTATAATACTTGTCTCAACTATCTCCCTTGGCAGTTTGTTCCATATACCCACCACCCTCTGAGTGAAAAAGTTGCCCCTTAGGTTTCAATTACATCTTGACCCTCTCATTTTATACCCATGGGTTTGATTCCCCTATGCTGGGTACCTTGTTGCAGCGCTGAAACCACAAAAGACGATTGTTGCCTTGTACTCTGCCTGTCATGTGTGGATGTAGCCCAGACCATCACACAGACCAGACTTCCCATCTACACTTCATGCTGCCTTGAAAAAGCAGCTAGCATAATCAAAGACTTAACCCAAACCAGTCATTCCTTCTTTTTCCTGCTCCCATCTGACAGAAGATACAGAAGCTTGAAAGCGCTTAACACCAGACTCAGGAACATTTTCTTCCCTTCTGTTATCAAGCTTCTGTATGGACTTTCCTTAAGCTAGGGTACTGTCTAATTCACCTCTACACCATTGTGGACATTGGACTTTGTCTATGCAACTGATGCACTACAAATCGCTACAATGCTGAGAACTATATTTTACACTCTCTACCTCTCCTTTTGCTCTATCCATTGCACTTGAATTTGACTTGATTGTTTTTTATGTAAGGTATATCTGATCTAGCCAGAAAATGCTGGAGTAACAGCGAGTCAGGCAAAATCTTTGGAGAAAAGGAATAGGTGACATTCCAGTTGAGACCCTTCTTCAGATTAAGCTGTCTGATCTGTTTTGATATCTGATCTGCTTGGATAACATGCAAAACAAAGCTTTACACTGTACCTCAGTACAGATGCCAATAATGAACCTAAACCTAAACCTAAATCTGAAAACCCTTAGGATTACTCATAAACATTTGGTATAATATCAAGTCTGCCCAAAAACCCATACTCAGTGTCAGGGAGTGTGGAGATGTCGTTCTTGCCAAGTGACTTTGCACATAAATTGGCACGTTTCTTCTGGTGTGGAAGGAATAACTAAGACTGTTTGTACCGTATCCGGCCAGCTCTTATCAATAGGCATCCCCGATGGCATTAGGAGGTTACTGTTCCCAATTCATGCTCTTAAGTTATTGGAGCAGAATTAGGCCATTCAGCTCACCAAGTCTACTCCGCCATTCAATCATGGCTGATCTACCTTTCCTTCTCAACCCCATTTTCCTACCTTCTCCCCATAACCCCCGTCACCCTTACTAATCAAGAATCTGTCATTCTCTGCTTTAAAAATATCCATTGACATGGCCTTCACAGCAATCTGTGGGAATGAGTTCCACAGATTCACCACCCTCTTACTGAAGAAATTCATCCTTATCTCCCTCCTTTCTAAAGGTATATCCCTTTATTCTGATGGTATGGCCTCTAGTCCTGGACTCTACCACTAGTGGAAACATCCTCTCTGCATCCACTCTATCCAGGTCTTTCACTATTTGATAAGTTTCAATGCGGTCCCCCCTCATCCTTCTAAACTCCAGGGAGCACAGGCCCAGTGCTGTCAACTGCTCATCATCTGTTAACCCAATCATTCCTGGGATCATTTTCGTAAACCTGTTATTTCTCGTGAACCCTGTACCAATTATTCACCAGTTGCTTCTTCAACAGTTCTCGAGCCATAACTGCACTTAACTGTGCAGTCTTCCTGTGGCGAAGACAAAGAATTTCTCTAATGGTCAACAACATTTCAAGTTTGATGATTAGAACCAAAGCCCACAGAAGCTTTGTAAAAAATCTTAGACCGCTGTGCATTTTAAATATTCAATTACATAAAGATCTTAAAGCCACAAAAAGCAAAGAGCAAAAATTAAATCAGTAAAGGGATACAAGGTGGGACACAAAATTGGTTAACACGATAGTTTTGAGATATCTGGGGAATTTTCTTTGGTGTGCAAATTGCTTAGAGAAGTTTAGTGAAAACTAGACCAAATGGACCTGTTGGGCCCAAACCTCTCCAGCAGTACCCACTCCTCCCCCACTCCCCCCTCCCCTCTCCCCCCTTCCCCCCTCCCCCCTCCTCCCATCCCTGTCCCCTACCCCTCTGCCCCCTCCCTCTCCCTCCCCCTCCCCCCCTCCCCCTTCCCCTCCCTCTCCCTCCACTCCATCCCCCTCAGCCTCCCTTATCCTCCCTCCTCCCTCCTCCCTCCCCCTCCCTCCCAAGGAGATAGATTTAAACTTTAAAATGTGAATAACTAAAAATATAACACCGATTTCAATTAAACTTCTTCCATTAGCACCAAAGGGACGACGGTGAGTAAGTTGGGCCTAAAATTGTCATGCTATCGTGTCTCATTTTGGCTGTAGTTCAGGAGCAAACAAACAAACAAATGAGAGTTTTAGTATATAGCTGTTTTAAATTCTGAAAGTTGTTATAGGATTAAATAAAGTGTTTAATGGTTAGAAAGTTAGTGACGAAGGGAAGAATATAATACATTGCATTGTTACAGTGTAGAGCAGCTTCCTTCCAGAAATTTTGATTGGTGTATTTTAAAAAAATGTAACTACATAAAGATTCAAAGCTGTCAAGATCTATGGCTAGTAGATATGTTTTCATTGCTATAGCAATGAGCTGTAGCAGTCATGTTAGGTAAAACGCATCATTTTGTGCTGTGCGTTTTTATCGGACTTCAATGGTCAACATTGTTCCTTTGATGAAAGCCACATAAAAACTGATTTGCTTGTCATTTATCTCCTTCCACTTGTCCTGTGCTGTTTGTGCAGATTGACTGCTGTTTGCCTATTTCATAACAGTCAGACGAATGTCAGAGACAGTCAAGGGTGAAAAAAAGTCATTGGACTCATTGAAGCTCGTCTTGCTAGAATTCAAAGTCTACCAGCCTAGCATTCAGCTGTATTATGAACGCACGTCCAGTATGTTTGTCTCTATTATCTTAGGCTAGTTTATTGAAAGAGTTATCTCCTTTTGAACAAACAATTTTATTTCTAATATCTGTTCAAATTCACTTTTCATTATTTGAATGTGTGCTCCCTAGTCCCACTGACCTTACTTACCTTGAAGCAATGTTTTGAGATTACCCTGTCTGCTGATTTTTTTTAATGCTTTACATAACTTTACACGAAGTTCCTGCGTTGTTCCTCTCTACATTCCCACTGGTCATTTCTATTGACCTTTCATGAAGAGTCCTTTCCCTGAAATACTAGGACAGATAAAGGGTCTAAGATGAAAGAGATTATAAAATTAATGTTACAATAATAAACAAGATAACAATGAAATGGCTGAAATTAAAGCAGAGCGCAAGATAGACTTTAGACTTTAGAATTTATAGATACAGCGCGGAAAAAGGCCCTTCAGCCCGCTGAGTCTGCACCAACCAGCATTCTCCCCGTACACTATACACTAGGGACAATTTACAATTCATACTGGAGCCAATTAACCTACAAAATTGTATGTCTTTGGACTATGGGAGGAAACCGGAACACCAGGAGAAAACCCATGTGGTTGCAGGGAAAACATAAAACTCTGCAAAGACAGAACCCAGGTCTCTGGAGCTGTAAGGGGAGGCAGCAACTCTAACGCTGTGCCACTGTGCCACACTCATTGATATCATATTTTAAAAGGAAGCATAAAAATCACTGTCAGTGAAATATAGAGGAACAGAACAGTCTTGTGTAATCATATCAAACAGAACATTGTCAGAGATGTGTCTATGGTATCATCAGTCAGAGTATTGGGTATAGATGTTGGGGGTCATGCTGCAGTTGTATAAGACATTGATGAGACCACATTTAGAGTATTATGTTCAGTTCTGGGCACCATGTTACAGGAAAGATGTTGTCAAGTTGGAAAGGGTACAAGGATGTTGCTAGGACTTGAGGGTCTGAGTAATAGGGAGAGGTTGAGCAGGCTGGGACTCTATTCCCTGGAGCAGGAGGGATCTTATAATGGTGTACAGAATCATGAGAGGAATAGATCGGGTAAATGCACAGAGTTTGTATGTTCTCCCTGTGACTGTGTGAGTTTTCTCCAGGTGCTCCAGTTTCCTACTAAACTTCAAATATGTACAGGTTTGTAGATTAATGGTTTCTGTAAATTGTGTGTAATAGTGTGTAAGACAGTTCTAATGTACGAGGTCAATGCTGGTCGTCGCGGACTCGGCAGGCCGAAGGGCCTGTTTCCACGTTGCATCTCTAAAATCTAAAAGTCTAAAGTCATCCTCATCATCACAAACTGCTATAAGATATATTGGCATTTGTGGACCCATCCTCTCCTGTTTCTGCCATGATTCTTGACTCCGAGGAAACCAACATGATAAAGTTTGATTTTAGAGCATGTTATTAATTAGAATGTCGGAGCTTTTACAGTCTAATAACTGCGAAAAAATTAATACTTAAATTTTGGAAAAAGCCAATAACCCCCACAATTAAAATGTGGACTACGGAAATGACAGAGACCCTGCATTTGGAAAAAATAAGATTTGCCTTAATCGACAAACCTGAGTTATTTTTTAAAATATGGTCTCCATTTATTGAATTTTTAGAAAAGTAAATGGGTTTGGCACAGGACTAAAATAAAAAATTTAAATTAAAAGTTGAAACTTGAGTTAGGGGTTGGATGTACAACTGTGGTTATTGTCTCCCGGATCTACTCCCTTTAATTTTTATTGTTAGATCCTTTTTTTAACCCTCTTATTCTCTCTCCCCAAGTTTATAGTTTATTTTTTATTTTTACTTTCTCTCTTCAAAAATTTAAAAATTGAAGCTATGTAAGAACTTTGTAACAAATGTGTTTTTTTATTTCTATTTGTACATATGCTTTTCAAAAATAAAAAATATTAAAAAAAAGAATGTCGGAGCTTGGCATAAATACAAGAATGGTGCAAAATACCCAGGTCTTTGTAGGATGCAAAACCTGTCAACATTCATACCATACTTTAAAATATGAATCCTCCAACACACATCACAAGATGGATTTAATCTGCTGGCCAATTGCAGGAAAATACATTGGAAAAAGATGCAACAAATTTTTTTATAACATCACATAGTCATAGAGCCACCTTACTCGTGCCGACTAACATGCCCCATCTATACTAGTCCCACCTGACTATGCTTGGCCCATATCCCTCACCCAGAGAGTTGTGAATCTGTGGAATCACCCAGAGAGCTGTGAATCTGTGGAATCACCCAGAGAGTTGTGAATCTGTGGAATTCTCTGCCACAGATGGCAGTGGAGGCCAATTCACTGGATGTTTTCAAGAGAGAGTTAGATTTAGCTCTTAGGGCTAACAGAATCAAGGGATATGGGGAAAAAGCTGGAACGCGATACTGATCTTGGATGATCAGCCTTGATCATGTAGAAGGCTCGAAGGGCCGAATGGCCTACCCCTGCACCTATTTTCTATGTTTCTATGTTTAAATCTATCCTATCCATGTACCTGTCTTTCTTAAACATTATGTTAGAACCTACTTGAACTACCTTCTCCAGCAGGTCATTCCATATACCTACAACCTATGTGTACAAAAGTTACCCCTCAGGTTCCTATAAATCTTTCTCCCATCACCCTAAATCTATGTCCTCTGGTTCTCTATTCCCATACTCTGGGCAAGAGACTCTGTGCATTTATCTAGTCTATTCCTCTCATGATCTTGTATACCTCTATAAAGTCACCTCTCATCCTCTTGTGCTCCAAGTCCTAGCCTGCTCAATCTCACCCTCTAGCCCAGGCCCTCGAGCACTGGCAATATCCTCATAAATCTTCTCAGCACCCTTTCCAACTTGACATCTTTCCTCTCACATGGTGACATTTCATCACCTGGGATGAAAATATTCCTTTGAGTTCAAGAACCACCATACCATCCTCAGATAAGAGAAACCTAATTTAAGTGTTGAGTATAATGAAATGACAGTGAAAGACACAAAAATCGTGTGAGGGGAAAAGAGGAGCATATTAGCAAAATAATCCTTGGAAAAGTCATAATTTATTTTTCTGCAATAGCTGGGAATAATATGCTTTTATCAGAATTATGAAACATTAGTTATTCAAATGTAATCAACCCCTTATGATTTTGAATGGAATTGAATGCAACATCTCTAAGTTTGCGGATGACACGAAGCTGGGTGGCAGTGTTAGCTGCGAGGAGGATGCTAGGAGGCTGCAGAGTGACTTGGATAGATTAGGCGAGTGGGCAAATGCATGGCAGATGCAATATAATGTGGATAAATGTGAGGTTATCTACTTTGGCGGCAAGAACAGGAAAGCAGACTATTACCTGAATGGAGGTTCTGCTGCAGTTGTACAGGGCCTTGGTGAGACAGCACCTGGAGTATTGTGTACAGCTTTGGTCTCCTAATCTGAGGAAAGACATTCTAGCCTTAGAGGGAGTACAGAGAAAGTTCACCAGATTGATCCCTGGGATGGCAGGACTTTCATATGAAGAAAGACTGGATAGACTAGGCTTATACTCGCTGGAATTTAGAAGACTGAGGGGGGATCTTATAGAAACATATAAAATTCTTAAGGGGGTTGGAGAGGCTAGATGCGGGAAGATTGTTACCGATGTTGGGGAAGTCCAGAACCAGGGGTCACAGCTTAAGGATAAGGGGGATGTCTTTTAGGACCGAGATGAGAAAACATTTCTTCACACAGAGAGTGGTGAGTCTGTGGAATTCTCTGCCACAGAAGGTAGTTGAGGCCAGTTCATTGGCTATATTTAAGAGGGAGTTAGATGTGGCCTTTGTGGCTAAAGGGATCAGGGGGTATGGAGAGAAGGCAGGTACGGGATACTGAGTTGGATGATCAGCCATGGTCATATTGAATGGCAGTGCAGGCTCGAATGGCCTACTCCTGCACCTATTTAAAAAAAAAAGAAGAACAGTTCAAATTGAAAAGGTGGCAGAAAGACACAGCTGGTAGAACTGCTGCATCACAGTGTGAAAGAACCGGGTTCAATCCAGACCTCAGATGCTGTGTGGAGTTTGCACGTTCTGCCAGTTGCTGTGTGCGCTTCTGCTGGATGCTCTGGTTTCCTCTCACATCCCAAAGACATGCGGGTTTGTAGGTTAATTAGACTCTGCAAAATTGCCCCGAATGTGCAGGGACTGGATGAGAAAGTGGAATAATATAGAACGAGTGTGAATGGGTATATAATGGTCGGCATGGAATCAGTGGACCAAATGGTCTGTTTCCAATCTGTATTTTTCAATCGAAAGTACAGGAACAAAGAGTAGGATGATAAAAAGTGGATGATGATTTTAAAAGTTAACACCCTGTTGCCAAGGTTTGGCGGATGGGACAACCCAAGAGAGAAGTTAGTACTGCCTGTATAGTTCTCTTGACATATATTTTGAAGGATAGAAAATATTCCCAAAAGCTCACAATTTTAGAGCTATAGTTATGTACTTCCATTTTGGAAGCTTTGTAATAGTACCTTAGGTTGTGAAATCAACTCTCTGAATTACATTGAAGATAGTTTTACCTTTGGTTGCATAGTCTCTCAAAGAAACTTTAATCAGAGTTAAAGATCTAAGGCACATAAATGCAGTCAAGCCACAACCTAAATGAAATTGGGAACAGGCTGGAGGGGCTGAATAGCCTTCTCCTATTCCTATATTAATTTAAGTTATGGTACTTTCAAACAAACTAGCTCCAACATAACAAAGGTAAAAATAGCTTCTGAGCCTTCAACAGAACTGGAAAAGTGAGACCACACATTTGTTTTAAGTCGCAGAGATGATGGGAAGGAGAGAACAGAGGGAATGCCTCTGGTAGGTTAGAGGCAAATATAATTAAGTGAAACAGAAAGATAAAAAACACATAAGTGGGATAGAAAATATTGTTAAATTCAATGGTTAGTCATAAGGGGTGTAACAAACCCAGATGGATGATGAGATGATGATCCTGAGCTTATTTTAGTTTAGTTTAGAGATACAGTGAGCCCACGCCGACCAGCGATCCACGCACACTTACATATCCTACATGCTCTATGGACAATTTATAATTTCACCAAAGCCAATTAGCCTACAAGCCTGTACGTCTTTGGAGTGTGAGATATCGGAGCTCCCAGAGAAAACCCACACGGGTTACGGGGAGAACGTACAAACTCATACAAACAGCACCCGTAGTCAACCCATAGTTTAACTTGGACATGAACTTGCTCATGAGAGGAATAGATCGGGTAAATACACAAAGTCTCCTGGTCAGAGGAGGGGAATCAAGAACCAGAGGACAGGTTTAAGGTGAGGGGGGGAAATATTTAATAGGAACATTTTAATAGCGGTGCTGGCTCGAAGGGCCGAATGGCCAACTCCTGCACCTATTGTCTATTGAACCTGAGGGGTGACTTTTTCATACAAATGGAGGTGGTTGTATGGAACAAGCTGCTGGTAGTTAAGGCAGGTACTATCACAATGTTTATGAAACATTTAGACAGGTACATGGAGAGGACAGGTTTTGAGGGAAATGAGCCAAACACAGGCAGGTGGAACTAGTCTAGATGGGATATGTTGGTTGATGTGGGCAAGTTGGTCCGAAGGGCCTGTTTCCACTCTTTATGACTCTTTGACCCAATGAACACTGTGTTGGGGTGTGTGGCCTGTGAGATTAGGACCATTGGACGTAAGTGCACCTGAAGCTGATCAGAAAATGCAAAGAGTGGTGCTGATGTGCAGGTGTGCCATTTGCAAAGGGTGCCGAGTGGATAGCGTGATAGAGATTAGAGGAGCACTTCTACAGTCGTATTCCTCTTGCCCCACAACCAGTGCTGCAAATGCATTCGTACCCTGGAACGAAGGAGCTGCTGCAAGTAAGAATGTCATCATTCTGTTTTAGGATTTATGACAATAAAATACTCTTGAGACATTGCCCAGGCCATGGGTACTGACCTCCCCACCATCAGAATCTATAGGAAGTGCTGCCTCAAAAAGACCCACAACATCCTGGCAATGCTCTCATTTCAATCCTGCCATCAGGAAGAATATATAAGAAAATAACTGCAGATGCTGGTACTAATCGATTTATTCACAAAATGCTGGAGTAACTCAGCAGGTCAGGCAGCATCTCGGGAGAGAAGGAATGGGTGACGTTTCGGGTCGAGACCCTTAGGTATAGGTTGAACACTACAAAACCAACTAAACTTCGAGCTAAGAACAATCTTGGTTTACTTCGGGGTTTAGGGCTTTTGGTTTGTTTTGTGCTGAACTGTTTTTTTAATTTATTAAACTTCCATTTTGTTTGTTTATTATGTTATCTATTGAGTACTGTGTTTACAAACCTGTTGTGCTGCTGCAAGTAAGAATTTCTTTGTTCCATTTTGGTATAAATGACAATTAAACACTCTCGACTCTCATGACTTGACTCTGTCTTTTTCACCCAATTTCAGTTACCGTGATTAGCAAAGGTTGGAGAACCTAACCAGCTGAGGCATAAAAATCAAAACAGCCTTCAAAAAGGCGATAAATAATCATAACACTGAGATGCCTTGGGCAAGGCCAAACAGTCCTTGCCTCAACTCCATTAACACAGCAGAGTAAATATCTTCAAGGTGGAATTAAAACAGAAAGTGTTGAAAATACTCAATGGGTCAAGCAGCAACTGTAGGGAGTTAATATTTCAGGTCATTCATCAGAACCTGGGAAAGTGAGAAAACAAGTGTGAGTGTGAGTGTGAGTGTGAGTGTGAGTGTGTGTGTGTGTGTGTGTGTATGCATGTGTGTGTGCGCGCGTGTGCGTGTGCGTGTGCATGTGCGTGTGTGTGCGTGTGTGTTTGTATGTGTGTGTGTGAACAAAGGGAATAGACAATAGACAATAGACAATAGAAAATAGGTGCAGGAGAAGGCCATTCGGCCCTTCGAGCCAGCACCGCCATTCAATGTGATCATGGCTGATCATTCTCAATCAGTACCCCGTTCCTGCCTTCTCCCCATACCCCCTGACTCCACTATCCTTAAGAGCTCTATCTAGCTCTCTCTTGAATGTATTCAGAGAATTGGCCTCCACTGCCTTCTGAGGCAGATAATTCCACAGATTCACAACTCTCTGACTAAAAAAGCTTTTCCTCATCTCTGTTCTAAATGGCCTACCCCTTATTCTTAAACTATGGCCCCTGTGGCCCCTGGTTCAAATATCAATATTTGTGATAGGACGGAGTTTATAGTTGCCCAGGTGATATTATGCTTTTGAAGCCATCTAGTCAATAAATAGATAAAGAGCAGAAGTTAGAGAATGAAATAAACAAAACGATGTACTCAAAGCTGTGTTTTACAGAGTCTAACAATTGTTGGAATCCTGACACAAAAGAGAATGCTGGAAATGGTCAGTTGATCACCCCTTAGGCATGAAGGGAGAAACATGGTAAGATGATTCTCATTGCTTAATGAGCCCTATGTACAGTCCATCTCTCCTTAGACTTTGAATAAACATATTTTCCCATCTAAAATGTGCTTGGCAGTCCGACCCACATCCGCCCCGCTATTGCCTGTATCCTCCACTCATGGCCCCTGCACAAATGGAAGCATTGTGTCTCATAGTTTCTTACTAGCACTGCAGATGAGATCCATTATTTTAGCTTACAATTTGTTTTAAGACAAATTTATCTATGTCTTTTCAGAAGGAATTACTTAACATAACATTGGCAGTTTTGGCTGGGGATCTTATCCACAAAACTACAGTGGTTTCAATGGGGAATAATTCATCAAACCTGCTTAACACTACACATGCTTTACTTGACAGTCAGAAGGAAAGAAATTGTGCATAAGATAAATCAACCTGCCAGTGATCCATGAGCGTTTCATGAGGCTTGTTTATTTTGAGCCTGACTTCGAGTTCTGTGCTCAAAATCTGTTCAATAGCTGAAGGGGGGTCTCGTCACCCTTCGAACAGAAGGAAACGTCACCTATCCCTTCCCTCCAGAGATGCTCTGTTCCACTGTTACTCCAGCATTTTGTGTCTACCTTCAGTTTATTTACTTCCACATCATTCATGCCTGCATGTTCATGGCTGCATGAACACCCAAAATACATACACCCGACATCAGTCTGAAGAAGGGTCTCGACCCGAAACGTCACCCATTCCTTCTCACCTGAGATGCTGCCTGACCTGCTGAGTTACTATAGCATTTTGTGAATAAATACCTTCGATTTGTACCAGCATCTGCAGTTATTTTCTTACACTACCTGTTGCTCCACTGCGATTTCTCCTCAAGGTATGTCCACTTTGAAGAAGTTCTCTCTTCGATGAGAGTTTAGCAACATGCTCTCTCGCTGCTCCCCCTCTGTGATTTCTCCTGCCCTCCTGCTCTGCGACCACATTTTGACCCAGACTCGCTACCACAGCCAGATCTGTTTTCTTGGGACTTGCCTGCGCCTCCATCTTCTGCCTCGGGGTTTCCAGCTCCGGTTCCAGACCTCCCAATTCGGACCCAACCCGGACTACAGGCTCCAACAGTCTATCTGCCGCTTTTCACAACAATTTTCCTTCCGTGCCCTGCGTTGTTCCCTGGCTGGGATGTGCCGGCACCAGCAGGCCCTCGCTCTGATTCTCCCACAGCTCCTGGCCTCACTAACCCACACCTGCAATGGGCCCCAACTGTACTTCATCCGACGCCGGATCCGCGCCATCAACACTCGATTCCTCGCCTACCTGGACTCCACCAAGGCTCGCAAACTCACCCGCCTCCAGACCGCTGTCTCCACCGACACTCCTCGGCAGCGACTCGACCGCCCGCAGGCCCGGAGCTCCGCGCCACCTGCCCGCACACCATGAGGCCGAGTCCCGCGACGTCATTGCTGCCACGAGGAGCAACAACGATCCTCACCGCCTCCCCAGCCAGTCCCAGACCCGAACCACCGAAGCTGCCGCTGCCGACATTCACCACCTCCCGGGGCTGCCACCGCCGACTTCCGAGGCCTACCTGGGGCTACAACCGCCACCGCCGACCTCCACTGCCGACCTCCAGCGCCGACCTCCACCGCCGACCTCCACCGCCGACCTCCACCGCCGACCTCCACCGCCGACCTCCACCGCCGACCTCCACCGCCGACCTCCACCGCCGACCTCCACAGCCGACCTCCACCGCCGACCTCCATCGCCGACCTCCACCGCCGACCTCCACCGCCGACCTCCACCGCCGACCTCCACCGCCGACCACCACCGCCGACCTCCACCGCCGACCTCCACCGCCGACCTCCACCGCCGACCTCCACCGCCGACCTCCACCGCCGACCTCCACCGCCGACCTCCACCGCCACCTCCACCGCCGACCTCCACCGCCTCCCCGGGGCCTCCACCGCCGACTTCCGAGGCCTGCCTGAGGCTACAACCGCCGCCGCCGACCTCCACCATCTCCCCGGGGCCGCTGCCGCCGACTTCCGAGGCGTCTTCACCGCCGCTGCCGCCAACCTTCCAGACCTCTTCGCTGCCGTTGCCGCCGACGTCCTCCGCGGCCATCCGCTGACTGGGCCGACCGCTGCTTATCCGGGCTCCAGTCCTCCACCAGCGACTGTGTCGACCCACACCGCTCCACCGCCCAGCAGCAGGTCGCAGTCGTCGCTGTACCTGGCCCCCGGGACCAACAGCAGGCTGCAGCTCCACCCGGCCCACAGACACCGCGCTGGGCCCACAGCCCCCACCAGGCAGAGTCCCACAGCACCGCTGGGTCCTACTGCTCACCACCTATGACAGGGAACCACAGCAAGGTTTTCACTGGGTCTCCCCCTTCCCCCTCTAGCCAGGCGACCTTAACTACTCCCCACATCGGTCCTCATGCCCCCCTCTCCTCTGTTAACCCACCACCCCCTCTCCATACATCCCCTCCGCCTGCCCCCCTGCCTTCATACGACCCCAACCCACACACTTGCTGGGTGTTCAGCATCCCCCCTGACCTCCCCCTTTCATTTCTCGATAACTTTCGGTTTCCAGGCCCCCTCTCCCTCATCTTTACCAAAAGACATCAGTCTGAAGAAGGGTCTCGACCCGAAACGTCGCCCATTCCTTCTCTCCTGAGATGCTGCCTGACCTGCTGAGTTACTCCAGCATTTTGTGAATAAATACCCAAAATACACAGATTTCAAACTCAAACCCTAAAACATATGATTTAACATTACAGATCCAGCAACATCACTAAACATTTTCGGCATCAGTTCAAACCTGCACACCGTAAGACATAGGAACAGGATTAGGTCATTTGACCCATCGAGTCTGCTCTCCAATTCGATCATGACTGATTTATTTTTCTCTCTCAACCCCATTCTCCTGCCTTCTCTCAGTAACCTTTGATGCCCTGACTAATCAAAAACCTGTTAACCTTTGCTGTAAAACTACCCAATGACTTGGCCTGCAAGTGTGATGGCAGGCAGAAGATAAGACTATTTGGTGAACCTTTAGAACTTGGTTGGTGCCAGAAACATGGCGGAACTTGTGCATGGACTAGGTGAAGCCTGCTGTATATTACTGGGTTGTATGCAAAATGAAGCATTTCACTGTATCTAGGAACATGTGCCAATAAAGTATCATAGAATCATTGAATTGAATTGAATTGAATTTAATTTAATTCAATTGAATCCAAGGCGTAGCTATGGGCACTCACATGGGCCCTAGCTATGCCTGCCTCTTTGTAGGGTACGTTGAACAATCACTGTTCCAGGTGTACACTGGCCCTATCCCAAATCTCTACCTCCGCTACATTGAGGACTGCACCCATCTGCACCCGACTGCACCCATGCAGAACTCACTGACTTCATCAACTCCACCACCAATTTCCATCCTGCACTCAAAATCACTTGGACCATCTCTGATATCTCCCTACTGTTTCTACATCTTACCGTCTACATCACAGGAAACAGACTATTGACCGACATCTACTACAGACCTACTGACTCCCATAGCTACCTAGACCATACTTCTTCCCACCCTGCTTCCTGTAAAGATTCTATCCCCTACTCCCAATTCCTCTGTCTATGCCGCATCTGTGCCCAGGATGAGGTTTTCCATACCAGGGCATCGGAGATGTCTTCATTCTTTAGGAAACGGGGGTTCCCCTCTTCCATTATAGATGAGGCTCTCACTAGGGTCTCCTGCAGCTCTGCTCTTGCTTCCCCTCCCCCCATTTGTAACAAGGACAGAGTCCCCTTATCCTCACCTTCCACCCCATCAGCCGTCGCATACAGCATATAATCCTCCAACATTTTTGCCACCTCCAACGTGATCCCACTACTGGCCACATCTTCCCATCTCCACCCCTTTCTGCTTTCTACAGAGACCGTTCCCTCCGAAACATCCTGGTCAACTCGTCCCTTCCCACACAAACCACCCCCTTCCCAGGTACTGTTCCCTGCAACCTTTACCTCCCCCCTTGACTCCATCCAAGGACCCCAACAGTCGTTCCAGGTGCAGCAGAGGTCCACTTGCACCTCCTCCAACCTCATCTACTGTATCCACTGCCCCAGGTGTTAACTTCTCTACATCGGATAGACCAAGCGCAGGCTCGGCGATCGTTTCGCTGAACACCTCCGCTCAGTCAGTCTTAATTTAGCTGATCTCCCGGTTGCTCAGCACTTCAACTCCCCCTCCCATTCCCAATCTGACTTTTCTATCCTGGGTTTCCTCCATTGTCAGAGTGAGGCCCAGTGCAAATTGGAGGAACAGCACCTCATATTGCACTTCTGTGGCGGTATGAACATTGACTTCTCCAACTTTAAACAGCCCTTGCTTTCCCTCTCTACCCCTCCCCCTTCCCAGTTCTCCTACCAGTCTTACTGTCTGACTACATTCTATCTTTGTCCTGCCCACTTCCAGGGACGAGTTGACCAGGATGAAGAAGGGTCTTGACTCGAAATGTCACCCATTCCTTCTCTCCAGAGATGCTGCCAGTCCCGCTGAGTTACTCCAGCATTTTGTGCCTACCATTGAATTGAATGAATGCAACTGAATATTGTACAATCTTCTGACCTTATGATGGAAACCAAGTATTAGATGAAGCAGTTGAAGATAGCTGGGCCAAAGTTACTGCTTCCTTCTACTTTGTCTGAAATCCATTCACTGCTCACTGCTTCATTTACATGTATTTGAATTCTGCGCCACTTTTCAAGCACAGAACCCCCGGGTGAATGCAAGGTTTAGTTTAGTTTCGTTTTGTTTAGAGATACAGCATGGATGGACACAGGCCCTTTGGCCCACTGAGTTGACACTGACCAGTGATCCTTGCACACTAGCGCTATCCTACACACACGAGAGACAATTTTACCAAGCCAATTAACCCACAAACCTGTATGTCTTTGGAGTGTGAGAGGAAACTGGAGCCCCCAGAGAAAACCCATGCAGGTCACGGGGAGAATGTACAAATTCACAGTACACAGCACCCGCAGTAAGGATTGAACCCTGGTCTCTGGCGCTCTAAGGCAGCAACTATACCACTGCGTCACTACTTTAAATTTTGTGGATAGAGTAAAATACGTTGTCACTTCTGCACGGCATGCTTACCACAAATGACTGGGGATGATCAAACTGAATGAATGGTGTAATGGTCTTTGCCAGTCAAACTTTTGTCTGAAGAAGGGTCTCGACCCGAAACGTCACCCATTCCTTCTCTCCCGAGATGCTGCCTGACCTGCTGAATTACTCCAGCATTTTGTGAATAGATCGATTTGTACCAGCATCTGCAGTTATTTTCTTAAACTTTTATTGAATCTGTGCAAAACAAAGAACTGCAGATACTGGTTTATACCTTTACTCCAAAGATAGACACAGAGTGTTGGAGTAACTCAGCGGGTCAGACAGCATCTCTGGAGAAACAGGATGGGTGACGTATCAGGTCGGGACCCTCCTTCCAGAATCTGTCTTATTTAATCATTGATTTGGTTAACTGTGCACTTGGTTTTTTTTCTACAGCCGAAAGGAAAGAAAACTATGCACGAGATAAATTAAACTGCCCGTGATTCCTGAGCCCATTTAGTGCAACTGACATAAATGATTTTACCCTTAAGACTCCTATGAACTGATGCTTGCATACTGCACTCACCATGAGTCAGATATCAATTTATAAGGTTATCAATCTATGAAACAACCTTACAGCTTGTTTCTGCCAGTTCATGGTTGTGATCACTCTACACATGAAATATCAAATTATTCAGATAATTGAATTAAGCAATTGCATTAGAATGGTACATTAATCCTATTCTGCATTCATGTTTGAATTACCTGGTAATTCGAAAAAAGCAACTTCTAATTAACAGAAATAGACTAGGTACATGAACGGCACTGTGAATCCACAAATTATCCTTTCATTAGCACACAATTGATTTCCTCACAAGCACAGAATTCTCCTCTTCCACTACGTCCAGAGAAGGTCTTCCCCTTCTCATCTTCATGCTCTTCCTGCTTCAGCCTTCATGACCATGATGTTAAGTAACTCGGAATGGTCTACCACGAATCTCGTCACTTGCCCGATCAAGTCCAGAGGAGCAGGCAGCGATAGATCAACCAGATTTCACGAGGTAGAAAGTCTCTCAATGTAAGATAGACACAAAATGCTGGAGTGCCTCAGCGGGACAGGCAGCATCTCTGGAGAGAAGGAATGGGTGAGGTTTCGGGTCGAGACGCTTCTTCAGACTGATGTCTATTAATGCATACAGACTGCTTATGTATACGTAGGTACAAAACTCTTCTGCTGTGCCACCCTCGGTGAATAGTGAAAGATGCTCCGGTTTCCTCCTACATTCCAAAGGCGTACAGGTTTGTAGGTGAATTGTCTTCCATTAATTGTTCCTAGTGTGCAGAATACAAATGTGGGATAACATAGAACTAGTGTATGAGCGATTGATGGTCGGCATGGGCTGAAGTTTCTGTTTCAATGCTGTATCATTTAAGGGCCTGTCCCACTTAGACGATTTTAAGGTGACTGCCGGCGACTAGGCTGTCGCCAACAGTTCGCCGGGTGTCGAGGGCATGATCGTGAGGAGTCTTCAAAGAATCGTAGTGGATCTCAGCGCATCGCTGAGAAATCATCCGGTATGAAATTTCTCGGCGACAGCTGGCTTGTCGCCAGGTATCGTTGCTTATTGCGGGCGCTGTCGCATGCTGTCCCCAGGTTTGCTAGGTTCTCTTTAGATGCATTTAGAAGCACATAATATTAAATTAAGTAAAGTCATTTGAAGATACCATAAAATACTTGTGTTTAACCAATTTATTTACCGTCAGGACATTTGACAGGTAGATTGGAGGCGTAAGAAAATAACTGCAGATGCTGGTACAAATCGAAGGTATTTATTCACACAATGCTGGAGTAACTCAGCAGGTCAGACAGTATCTCAGGAGAGAAGGAATGGGTGACGTTTCGGGTCGAGACCCTTCTGAATCGAGATCAGTTTGAAGAAGGGTCTTGACCCGAAACGTCACCCATTCCTTCTCTCCTGAGATGCTGTCTGACCTGCTGAGTTACTCCAGCATTGTGTGAATAAATACGGTAGATTGGAGGCGACTGTTTGACGGTCAGGTAAGAGTGGGAATTTTCGCAATGTTTGTGGCCATCAGCAATTACATTTAAAGTAGGCTCCCAACC